>NC_057811.1:487180725-487258393 GCF_018294505.1 Triticum aestivum
ACTTCCTTGCGTGCGAAGATGTAGCTGGTGGGTCCCAGCAGTCAGGGGGGCGAATCGTTTTTTTTTGCCCGGACGCACTTCCTTGCGTGCGAAGATGTAGCTGTTGGGTCCCAGCAGTCAGGGGGAAACGTTTTTTTTGCAAAATACGGTGACCCGTCCGGTGGGTCCCCGCTATCAGGTGGAGGAATCATTATTTTGCGCGTAATAAGGAGGCACTTCCTTGTTGCGGCCGTGGACCCAGCTGTCAGCCTCTCCACGTACAGTCCACGTCCGATGGAAGTCGTTCCTTGACCACGTTGACCACGCCGCGCCGAGAGCACCACGACGGTGGACGACGGCGAGGCCTAGGAAGGGGACGACTCGGAGCCGGGGAAGACGTAGTAGTGGATGCCCACGAGAAGAGGAGTATGAGGGTTCACTGGTTCGGCTGCGGTGTGAGGCTGCTGTCGCCGCAGAATAACAGGGGGTGTGGGTGAGTAGAGGGATGGCCTGGCCAGCAGTGGGAGTAGTAGGGGGCGGTGAGGCCTCCGCGGCATCACAGCCGGCCACGGGAGGCAGGAGCACGCGGCACGACCGGCGTTGGTTTGGGCGGCTGGAGCAAGAAGACCAGAGGTTGAAGAAGCACTACGGCCGCTGAATGAACATCGTACGGTAACAGGAGCTAGAATCGTTCATATTGACTAAGTTGACAAAGCCCTCCGTCCCCGTCAACTTGGTAGGCCCACAAGTCAGCCTCCCACTATGCTGGGTTCCAGCTGGCAGGGGGAGTATTCATTTTTTTGTGCGTAATAAGGAGGCACTTCCTTGCGTGCGAAGATAGCTGGTGGGTCCGACATGTCAGCGGGGGGCACGTTTTTTTCACGAAATACAGAGGCCCTTCCGGTGGGTCCCAGATGTCAGGTGGAGGAATCATTATTTTGCGCGTAATAAGGAGGCATTTCCTTGTGTGCGGCCGTGGACCCACCTGTCAGCCTCTCCACGCACAGTCTACTTCCGATGGTGTTGTTCGTTGACCACGTTGACCACGCCGCGCCGAGCGTATCCAAGGTGGTGGACGACGGCGAGGCCCCGGACAGCAATGAGCCGGAGATGGGAAGACGCGGGAGTAGAGTCGCAGACGGAGAGGTGTACGAGGGTTAACTGGTTCTAGTGCGGTGTGGTTCGGCAGTCGGTGGAGAAGAACAGGAGGTGTGGAGGGGTGGAGGGATGGCCTGGCCAACGGTGGAGTAGCGCTTCATAGCGAAGCGTGCTAAGCAGAGCTGCTAGCAGCAGGAGGCGGGAGGTGGTCCCGGCGGCGCTGGAGGAAGAAGACGAGAGATTGAAGATGGATGCCGGTCGTTGGATGTAAATCCAACGGCTAACATGTCAGAATCATTTGTTGACTAAATTGACAACGACTTGCGTTGGCTTCGACCTATTGGCCTACATTTCAGTCTCCAAAAATGTGGGCACGTATTCAACCCATTTTTTCAGAATTTACAGTCTTTTTTTTGCGCGGTAGAATTTACAGTCAATTTGATCTTTTTTTTGAATTACAGCCATTAGCTGGGCTGGGTGAACAAATAATGTAGCGTCCATGCGGCCCATTTATTTTATTTCCTAAAAAATTACAGGCCATTTGCACTTTCTCGAAATACATGATTTTGCTGGGCTGATTCTAATTATAATGTTGGGTTGGGTCAGCAATGTTATCAAAAAATAAAATGGGGCTGAGCATTTTGTTATAAATATATTTAAATAATAAGTGATATTATTACATTCGTCCTTAAATCTTACCAAGCTTTTGTACACAATCACTAGGATTTTCGTGCCAAAACAATCCAGGATTTTATTTGTTAAGAAATTATTTTTATAAGTTAATATGATGTGGGATATTGTTTTTTTACATATGTAAGTATCTGTTAAATATATGATGACAATAAAAATAATATGTAATAACATATAAAATAATTTAAATGTATATAATATAGTTAGAAGGGAAACATAAGTTGGACCTGGCGTTCCTATTCTTATATAGAAAAATAGAACAGACCTCTGTGTTTTCTTCAAAAAAATACATAAATTGGGCTGCCAAAAATAAAACTTCGGATGGGAGGTCCATAGGCCGGTCGATACATGACGGCCCTAAGAAAATACAAACAGGCCCTCCCATCCGAGGTCGTGGGCTGCACATGTTAAAAATGAAAGCCTAGACGGGGCAGCCCAAAACCACGTCCAACACTTGCCAAAACTTCGTCCCTCGTTTTCTCTGTGTTTCGCACACTCGACATTATGTGGGCATTTTGACTGTGCATCATATGAAGATGTGCTATGGATGAATGTTAATCAGCATGATGTTAACTGGCTGGTAGTTCCATTTTCGACCATGAATAAAACTTCCAACATGATGTTAACCCTGTTTGAAAAGGCCGTGTTAATATAAATGCTCTGCCTCTGAAAGTTGCAGTTTCTTATCTGAAACTGAACTTGCAGTTTCTTATCTGAAACTGAAACTTGCAGTTTCTTCTCTGAGAATCACATTGTCTGCACTTTTATACTCCTATGAAACTACATTTTTTTAAGTGCTAAAAATAGATCTCTAGAATTCATAAAATTCTTCATATGCTCAATACTGCAAATCTGAAATTCAAAAGACATTCATATCAGAAAGTACTCTCAAAATACACAACACAAAACACAATTCACAACCTGCAAATACTGACAACCCTAAGCTCCTCCTGACAATTCACAACCTGCCCGACTATTGGGCTGGGGGGGCAGCCCCCTCCTATTCCTCGGCGGCAGACAGCCGCCTCGTGAGACGATGTGAACGGCGAGGGAGACGATGGCGGGGAAGCGTCGTCGGGCCAACTGCTTTTCTCCTCTTGCAGTTGGGTTCGGTCGACGAAGACTCCACCGGCTCGCTCTGGCAGGACACCCTCACAAACGGCACCCTGTAGATGCTCGATCCTTCAATCTCTGGTGGATGCTCCATCTGGGATCGATACTCCCACCACCGCTCCCTCACGATCGGATTCGGTGAATCTGTTTGCTCCATGGCCCAGAGGAGCAGCTCTATGTACTCCGACGCGACTCCCTCCGGGAGTATCGCCGCCTTTTTGCTCTGTTGCAGATATTTGGCCGTGGATGTTGCCGTCGCTGCTAGTTGGTCCTTGTTGTCAAACCAAGACTGTATCTCCAACATCCTAGCTAGCTTCACAGGGTCGCCATCTGCGATCCTCACGTATCGGTTGTACTCCTCCATCAATCTACTTCTCCACAGCACCTTCACTCACCGGCGGTGGTTTTTGAATGGAAGAGGAGAGGAGCAGCGCTGGTTTTGGATTAGAACGGGAGAGGAGCGACGCTGATTTTGGACTGGAACAGGAGAGGAGGGGCGGTGGTTTTGAAATGGAAGAGGAGAGGAGCGGCGCTGGATTTAGATTGGAACAGGAGAGGAGCGGCGGTGGTTTAAGAGGAGAAGAGCGGAAGAGCGGCGCTGGTCTTGGAAGTATTTTTTTGTTGTTTTGCGTATTTTGGGTCAAAGTTTGACCACGTACTGTGTTTGACAAGCAAAATGTGAATGCATGTCACCAAAAATTGTATCGTTTGGTTCGTATCTGAATGTACTTTCAAATTATATTATTTTTGCAACGTATAACATATATTTTATGTGCGAAAATCATGGTCAATTATGACCCAGAATAAAAGGGAGACTAGTTAATGTGGGGTTGCTATCTTAATTGAAGGGTAAATTGATTTTGATTTTGATCTAGTCACAGCGCGCCGGCCCTCTCGCCCAATCCTAAATTGCTGCCGCACGCTCCTCTCCCTCTTCTCCATTGCAAAACCACCTCCTCTCCTCTCCATCATCTCCATTTCAAAACCACCGTCTCGCCTCTCCCTCTTCTGATCTTCTCCATTGCAAAACCACCTCCTCTCCTCTCCATCATCTCCATTCCAAAACCACCCCCTCTCATCTCCATCATCTCCATTCCAAAAACCACCGTCTCGCCTCTCCCTCTTCTGATCTTCTCCATTGCAAAACCACCTCCTCTCCTCTCCATCATCTCCATTCCAAAACCACCGTCTCGCCTCTCCCTCTTCCCTATTGCAAGACCACCGTCTCTCCTCCCATCTTCCAAAGCTAGCACCGGACCACTCAGAAGGACATCTATGGAGAGGATGCAGCAGCGAATCAGGCAGATCGCCGGCGGCGACCAGACAAAGTTAGCCAGGTTGAAAGAGATCCATAGTTGGTTTGACAATGAGTGGGAGATTTCAAGGACGGTGCGGGCCATGAGGGTGGGAGATTTCAAGAGCGAGACGGCGGCAATGAGGGTGGTGATGTACATGTACTCCTCGGCAGCAGTCACGCCACAGTCCTCCGAGTTCATCGAGTATCTCCTATGGGCGATGGAGCAGACAGATTCGCCCGCGGCGACAGTCAGGCGGAGGTGGTGGGCGTACAGGTCGAAGGTCGAGCACCCAGAGGATAACAAATCGATCGAGTATGGTGTGTCGTTCGTGAGGGTGTAGAGCCAGCCGGCGCCACAGGAGTATTCGTTCTCCCACCGCAAGAGGATGTCGGATGGCGCGACGTTGCTTCCCCGCCGTTCTCCACGGTTCCCTCGATGCTCGCCTTGTTTCAACGGCGGTGGTAGGGTTTAAGGTAAGCTTCGCACTAACCTAATCTTCCACCTGCTCATGCTTACAACCAGTGTGACAGCTAATGAAAATCATGCTTACAATCAGTCTCCGAGTACTACGCCAATCACCCTAAAATAGCTCTGGACCTTTGGGTCAAAGTTGTGACACAGTGTACAAATAAAGAAAAATAGATTGGTGCTTCTTTCAGAAAAGAGTACTCCCTAGAAAACTGCCAAAATAAGCTACTAGTATTTGGTTAGAGGATTTGCTGCCGAGAAAGATCCGTCCACAGAGAGCGCCACACATCCCACTGGTGGTGGTGGATGCCAATGCGTGCATGCAGCATGGTTGGTGTCGGTAATTTTTACTTGGCACACCTCGCACTCTGCATATATGTCGGTTCCGTACGTACATTTGTGCAGTTCCACCAAAATGCAGCTAAATAACCCTGTTTGCACAGATAATGAAAAAGCATGATCACATTATAGTGGCACTAGTTGATGAAACACACAAAATAATAGAATAAAATATTGCGATAGTATCATAGTATGCCATGCTGCGAGGGCGAGATGGGCCCTGCGACGCCTCATACGGTACGCCTCATACTGGACATCGTCCCAAGTCTCCTAGATACACCTTCTGCCAGTGATGAACATTAGTGTACAGCGGTAGTACAAGGAGGCGCCTTGAGACATTCAAATCTCTATTTTTGTACATATCAACTAAAATTAAGCACCCCAGTTTGCAGAAACGCTTAAACATTAACAATGGGACTAGTTGATGAAACATACTTTAACAAAGAGAAGCACTTCCTTTATCTACATTGGAAATGAAATGATAGAGATGACACTCGCTCTATTTTAACTGTATTATTACTTCATTTTATCAGTGACACTAGGGTCGAGCAGGTGGCAAACGAGGTGTACCGTGCGTCGCAAAGATGGAGGTCGGGGGTGCTTAGACTGGGATGCTGAAGCTGGCTCTTTCAGTCACCAACCTGGATGATTCAATTCATGGGACCTTTTGGTGCAGTTCACCTAAAATGAAGAAATGTCCCGTGAGCTAGCAGCTTCTTCTTCAAAAAAAATTTAAGAAAAGGGCTCCAGCCCTAGTTCCATTTCCATCAGAAAACGAAACCCACAGAGCTTCTTCTTCATTAGTTGCAATAAAATTGAGCAACATCAAGGTTGGTTGTGAAGCTCCTGGAATGCTCAACTATAATTTGGATATCATTTGTGAAGTTCAACTAAGATCGAGCGTGAAATGTATATCTCTGTTTGCACAAAAAAGGTGGAAAGGAGGGTGACTAACAAGTGATGAAACATGCATCAAATGAAAAGAAGCATGTTCCTTATCTGAATGGCAATCCTACAAGGACATTAGAAATTTCTAAAGCAGTGGCATTGCTAGATATTAGTGTGGGCATTAGGATTAACTATGACAACCGTTAAATACGACATTACTTTGGGCACGGGAGAGTAGGCGGACCAGGATATTTGCATTTCTAACGAAAAGAACCAACTTATCTTAATGGGAAATTTTAGCAGGACATGTAAAGAAGTGCCATTGATTCATATTACTGGAGGCATTATATTGAAAACAACATTGGTTTAACGTGTCCTTACTTTTAACAGTGCGACTGCTACATTTTACCAGTGGCATTACATAAGAGTGGCTCGGGGCAACAAACATCATAACATGATATCTGGGTTGGTCCCATTTTTGTTCGGTATAGCCACCTTATACTGTGTGAGGCTAGCAAATCTAGTGCTGGACTTACTCTGTTGACTTGTCCCCCAGTCCCCACTTTCTTTCCTTTTTCAACCAATAGATCGGGTTTATATTGAGTTTGTACTGCGTTTCCCTTTATTTCCCTATTAGACCTAGAGACCAGTTGGATAGCCAGTCTCTGCTACTTTTCGCCCCCATTATTTCCTCTTTCGACCAAGTCCTAGATTCAGGTAACAAATCCTCCCCCACCCCCACCCCCTTTCTTCCTTGTTTGAACCAAGTAGTACTAGATTCGAGTGCATGAACTAGTTTTACCTCTTAAACGTAAAAAAATTAGGTGGTTTTCGAACAGCCGATCGATCCTATCTATGAGGGGGCCTGAGAAATAGTAAAAGATACAAATGCAGCGACGTCAGGAGCTCGGGAAGTAGAGCAAGGCCGGTTTTGAAGGAAGTTATACCTGATGGTCGCCGGGATGTCGCTAGGTGGGCGGCGGGAGGCCGGATCTGCCCACACTACGGCAGCGAGGAAGAAGGGGTCGGAGGCCCTCCCTCGCCAGCGGTGCTTGGGAGGGAACGGCAAGGCAGGCTGATCGGGACGCGCCCAGCAGTGGGTAAGAGCCGTCGCCGAGGACGACCACGTGAACGTTGCACCTTCTTGTTGGAAATATGCCCTAGAGGCAATAATAAATGGTTATTATTATATTTCTGTGTTCATGATAATAGTCTATTATTCGTGCTATAATTGTATTGTCCGGAAATCGTAATACATGTGTGAATACATAGACCACAACCTGTCCCTAGTAAGCCTCTAGTTGACTAGCTCGTTGATCAACAGATAGTCATGGTTTCCTGACTATGGACATTCAATGTCATTGATAACGGGATCACATCATTAGGAGAATGATGTGATGGACAAGACCCAATCCTAAGCATAGCATAAAAGATCGTGTAGTTTCGTTTGCTAGAGCTTTTCCAATGTCAAGTATCTTTTCCTTAGACCATGAGATCGTGCAACTCCCGGATACCGTAGGAGTGCTTTGGGTGTGCCAAACGTCACAACGTAACTGGGTGACTATAAAGGTGCATTACGGGTATCTCCGAAAGTGTCTGTTGGGTTGGCACGGATCGAGACTGGGATTTGTCACTCCGTGTGACGGAGAGGTATCTCTGGGCCCACTCGGTAATGCATCATCATAATGAGCTCAATATGACTAAGGCGTTAGTCACGGGATCATGCATTGCGGTACGAGTAAAGAGACTTGCCGGTAACGAGATTGAACAAGGTATTGGGATACCGACGATCGAATCTCGGGCAAGTAACATACCGATTGACAAAGGGAATTGCATACGGATTGATTGAATCCTCGACACCGTGGTTCATCCGATGATATCATCATGGAACATGTGGGAGCCAACATGGGTATCCAGATCCCGCTGTTGGTTATTGACCGGAGAGGCGTCTCGGTCATGTCTGCATGTCTCCCGAACCCGTAGGGTCTACACACTTAAGGTCCGGTGACGCTAGGGTTGTAGAGATATATGTATGCGGAAACCCGAAAGTTGTTCGGAGTCCCGGATGAGATCCCGGACGTCACGAGAGGTTTCGGAATGGTCCGGAGGTAAAGATTTATATATGGGAAGTCTTATTTTGGTCGCCGGAAAAGTTTCGCGCTTTATCGGTATTGTACCGGGAGTGCCGAAAGGGGTCCGGGGGTCCACCAAGGGGGTCCACCAGCCCCGGGGGGCCACATGGGCTGTAAGGGGTGCGCCTTGGCCTATATGGGCCAAGGGCACCAGCCCCAAGAGGCCCATGCGCAAGAGATAAGAAAGAAGGGAGAGTCCTAAAGGGGGAAGGCACCTCCGAGGTGCCTTGGGGGGGAAGGACTCCCCCCTGGCCGCACCCTTCCTTGAAGGAAGGGGCAAGGCTGCGCCCCCCCTCTCCCTTGGCCCTATATATAGTGGGGGGAAGGGAGGGCAGCAACATCTAAGCCTTGGGCGCCTCCCTCCTCCCCTGCAACACCTCTCTCTCTCGCAGAAGCTCGGCGAAGCCCTGCCGGAGACCCGCTACATCCACCACCACGCCGTCGTGCTGTTGGATCTCCATCAACCTCTCCTTCCCCCTTGCTGGATCAAGAAGGAGGAGACGTCGCTGCACCGTACGTGTGTTGAACGCGGAGGTGCCGTCCGTTCGGCACTCGGTCATCGGTGATTTGGATCACGGCGAGTACGACTCCGTCATCCACGTTCATTGGAACGCTTCCGCTCGCGATCTACAAGGGTATGTAGATCCACTCCTTTCCCCTCGTTGCTAGTAGACTCCATAGATGCATCTTGGTGAGCGTAGGAAAATTTTAAATTATGCTACGATTCCCAACAGTGGTATCAGAGCCAGGCCTATGCGTAGTTACTATGCACGAGTAGAACACAAAGAAGTTGTGGGCGTTGATGTTGCCAATTCTTCTTGCCGCTACTAGTCGTTTCTTGTTTCGGCGGCATTGTAGGATGAAGCGGCCCGAACCGACCTTACACGTACGCTTACGTGAGACAGGTTCCACCGATTGACATGCACTAGTTGCATAAGGTGGCTAGCGGGTGTCTGTCTCTCCTACTTTAGTCGGAACGGATTCGATGAAAAGGGTCCTTATGAAGGGTAAATAGAAATTGGCAAATCACGTTGTGGTCATACGTAGGTAAGAAAACGTTCTTGTTAGAAACCTACAAACCACGTAAAACTTGCAACAACAATTAGAGGACGTCTAACTTGTTTTTGCAGCAAGTGATATATGTGATATGATATGGCCAGAAGATGTGATGAATGATATATGTGATGTATGAGATTGATCATATTCTTGTAATAGGAATCACGACTTGCATGTCGATGAGTATGACAACCGGCAGGAGCCATAGGAGTTGTCTTTATTATTTTGCATGACCTGCGTGTCATTGAATAATGCCATGTAATTTACTTTACTTTGTTGCTAAACGCGTTAGCCATACAAGTAGAAGTAATCATTGGCATGACGACTTCATGAAGACACAATGATGGAGATTATGATGATGGAGATCATGGTGTCATGCCGGTGACGAAGATGATCATGGTGCCCCGAAGATGGAGATCAAAGGAGCATGATGATATTGGCCATATCATGTCACTATATGATTGCATGTGATCTTTATCATGTTTTTGCATCTTATTTGCTTAGAACGACGGTAGTAAGTAAGATGATCCCTTATAATAATTTCAAGAAAGTGTTCACCTTAACTGTGCACCGTTGCGAAGGTTCGTTGTTTCGAAGCACCACGTGATGATCGGGTGTGATAGATTCTAACGTTCGAATACAACGGGTGTTGACGAGCCTAGCATGTACAGACATGGCCTCGGAACACACGCAATACACTTAGGTTCACTTGACGAGCCTAGCATGTACATACATGGCCTCGGAACACGGAGGACTGAAAGGTCGAGCATGAGTCGTATAGAAGATACGATCAACATGGAGATGTTCACCGATCTTGACTAGTCCGTCTCACGTGATGATCGGACACGGCCTAGTCGAATTCGGATCATGTTTCACTTAGATGACTAGAGGGATGTCTATCTGAGTGGGAGTTCATTAAATAATTTGATTATATGAACTTAATTATCATGAACTTAGTCTAAACACTTTACACTATGTATTGTAGATCAAATGGCCCACGTTGTCCTCAATTTCAACGCGTTCCTAGAGAAAACCAAGCTGAAAGATGATGGCAGCAACTATACGGACTGGGTCCGGAACCTGAGGATCATCCTCATAGCAGCCAAGAAAGATTATGTCTTAGAAGCACCGCTAGGTGAAGCACCAATCCCTGAGAACCAAGACGTTATGAACGCTTGGCAGCAGCGTGCTGATGATTACTCCCTCGTTCAGTGCGGCATGCTTTACAGCTTAGAACCGGGTCTCCAAAAGCGTTTTGAGAAACATGGAGCATATGAGATGTTCGAGGAGCTGAAACTGGTTTTTCAAGCTCATGCCCGGGTCGAGAGATATGATGTCTCCGACAAGTTCTTTAGCTGTAAAATGGAGGAGAACAGTTCTGTTAGTGAGCACATACTCAGAATGTCTGGGTTGCACAACCGCTTGTCTCAGCTGGGAGTTAATCTCCCGGATGACGCGGTTATTGACAGAATCCTCCAGTCGCTTCCACCAAGCTACAAGAGCTTTGTGATGAACTACAATATGCAGGGGATGGAAAAGACCATTCCCGAGGTATATTGAATGCTGAAATCAGCTGAGGTAGAGATCAGAAAAGAACATCAAGTGTTGATGGTGAATAAAACCACTAAGTTCAAGAAGGGCAAGGGTAAGAAGAACTTCAAGAAGGACGGCAAGGGAGTTGCCGCGCCCGGTAAGCCAGTTACCGGGAAGAAGTCAAAGAATGGACCCAAGCCCGAGACTGAGTGCTTTTATTGCAAGGGAAGTGGTCACTAGAAGCTGAACTGCCCCAAATATTTAGCGGACAAGAAGAAGGCCGGCAACACCCAAGGTATATGTGATATACAAGTAATTGATGTGTACCTTACCAGTACTCGTAGTAGCTCCTGGGTATTTGATACCGGTGCGGTTGCTCATATTTGTAACTCAAAACAGGAACTACGGAATAAACGGAGACTGGCAAAGGACGAGGTGACGATGCGCGTCGGGAATGGTTCCAAGGTCGATGTGATCGCCGTCGGCACGCTACCTCTGCATCTACCCACGGGATTAGTTTTAAACCTCAATAATTATTATTTAGTGCCAGCTTTGAGCATGAACATTGTATCTGGATCTCGTTTAATTCGAGATGGCTACTCATTTAAATCTGAGAATAATGGTTGTTCTATTTATTTGAGAGATATGTTTTATGGTCATGCCCCGCTGGTCGATGGTTTATTTTTGATGAATCTCGAACGTGATGTTACACATGTTCATAGTGTGAATACCAAAAGATGTAAAGTTGATAACGATAGTCCCACATACTTGTGGCACTGCCGCCTTGGTCACATTGGTGTCAAGCGCATGAAGAAGCTCCATGCAGATGGACTTTTGGAGTCTCTTGATTACGAATCATTTGACACGTGCAAACCATGCCTCATGGGTAAGATGACCAAGACTCCGTTCTCCGGAACAATGGAGCGAGCAACCAACTTATTGGAAATCATACATACCGATGTGTGTGGTCCAATGAGTGTTGAGGCTCGCGGAGGATATCGTTATGTTCTCACTCTCACTGATGATTTAAGTAGATATCGGTATGTCTACCTAATAAAACACAAGTCTGAAACCTTTGAAAAGTTCAAGGAATTTCAGAGTGAGGTTGAGAATCAACGTGACAGGAAAATAAAATTCTTACGATCAGATCGTGGTGGAGAATATTTAAGTCACGAATTTGGTACACACTTAAGGAAATGTGGAATAGTTTCACAACTCACGCCGCCTGGAACACCTCAGAGAAATGGTGTGTCTGAACGTCGTAATCGCACTCTATTGGATATGGTGCGATCTATGATGTCTCTTACCGATTTACCGCTCTCATTTTGGGGTTATGCTTTAGAGACTGCCGCATTCACTTTAAATAGGGCACCGTCTAAATCCGTTGAGACGACACCGTATGAATTATGGTTTGGGAAGAAACCTAAGCTGTCGTTTCTAAAAGTTTGGGGATGCGATGCTTATGTCAAGAAACTTCAACCTGAAAAGCTCGAACCCAAATCGGAAAAATGCGTCTTCATAGGATACCCTAAGGAAACTATTGGGTATACCTTCTACCTCAGATCCGAAGGCAAGATCTTCGTTGCAAAGAACGGGTCCTTTCTAGAGAAGGAGTTTCTCTCGAAAGAATTGAGTGGGAGGAAAGTGGAACTTGATGAGGTGATAGTCACCCCTTCCGAACCGGAAATTAGCACAGCGCGGGAAAATGTTCCTGTGGTGCCTACACCGACTGGGGAGGAAGTTAATGATGATGATCATGAAGCTTCAGATCAAGTTGCTGAACTTCGTAGGTCCACAAGGACACGTTCCGCACCAGAGTGGTACGGCAACCCTGTCCTGAAAATCATGTTGTTAGACAACGGTGAACCTTCGAACTATGAAGAAGCGATGGCGGGCCCGGATTCCGACAAATGGCTAGAAGCCATGAAATCCGAGATAGAATCCATGTATGAAAACAAAGTATGGACTTTGACTGACTTGCCCGATGAGCGGCGAGCCATAGAAAACAAATGGATCTTTAAGAAGAAGACGGACGCAGATGGTAATGTGACCATCTACAAAGCTCGACTTGTCGCTAAGGGTTATCGACAAGTTCAAGGGGTTGACTACGATGAGACTTTCTCACCCGTAGCGAAGCTGAAGTCCGTCCGAATCATGTTAGCAATTGCCGCATACTATGCTTATGAGATATGGCAGATGGACGTCAAAACGGCATTCCTTAACGGCTTCCTTAAGGAAGAATTGTATATGATGCAGCCGGAAGGTTTTGTCGATCCTAAGAATGCTAACAAAGTATGCAAGCTCCAGCGCTCAATCTATGGGCTGGTGCAAGCATCTCGGAGTTGGAACATTCGCTTTGATGAGATGATCAAAGCGTTTGGGTTTACACAGACTTATGGAGAAGCCTGTGTTTACAAGAAAGTGAGTGGGAGCTCTGTAGCATTTCTCATATTATATGTGGATGACATACTATTGATGGGAAATGATATAGAATTCTTGGAAAGTATAAAGGCCTATTTGAATAAGTGTTTTTCAATGAAGGACCTTGGAGAAGCTGCTTATATATTAGGCATCAAGATCTATAGAGATAGATCAAGACGCCTCATTGGTCTTTCACAGAGTACATACCTTGATAAGATATTGAAGAAGTTCAGTATGGATCAGTCCAAGAAGGGGTTCTTGCCTGTATTGCAAGGTGTGCAATTGAGCACGGCTCAATGCCCGACCACGGCGGAAGATATAGAAGAGATGAGTGTCATCCCCTATGCCTCGGCCATAGGGTCTATTATGTATGCCATGCTGTGTACCAGACCTGATGTAAACCTTGCCGTAAGTTTGGTAGGAAGGTACCAAAGTAATCCCGGCAAGGAACACTGGACAGCGGTCAAGAATATCCTGAAGTACCTGAAGAGGACTAAGGATATGTTTCTCGTTTATGGAGGTGACGAAGAGCTCGTCGTAAAGGGTTACGTCGACGCTAGCTTCGACACAGATCTGGATGACTCGAAGTCACAGACCGGATACGTGTATATATTGAATAGAGGAGCAGTAAGCTGGTGCAGTTGCAAGCAAAGCGTCGTGGCGGGATCTACATGTGAAGCGGAGTACATGGCAGCCTCGGAGGCAGCACAGGAAGCAGTCTGGATGAAGGAGTTCATTACCGACCTAGGGGTGATTCCCAATGCGTCGGGCCCAATGACTCTCTTCTGTGACAACACTGGAGCTATTGCCCTTGCGAAGGAGCCCAGGTTTCACTGGAAGACCAGGCATATCAAGCGTCGCTTCAACTCCATTCGTGAAAGTGTTCAAAATGGAGACATAGATATTTGTAAAGTACATACGGACCTGAATGTAGCAGATCCGTTGACTAAACCTCTCCCTAGGGCAAAACATGATCAACACCAGGACGCAATGGGTGTTCGATTCATCACAATGTAACTAGATTATTGACTCTAGTGCAAGTGGGAGACTGTTGGAAATATGCCCTAGAGGCAATAATAAATGGTTATTATTATATTTCTGTGTTCATGATAATAGTCTATTATTCGTGCTATAATTGTATTGTCCGGAAATCGTAATACATGTGTGAATACATAGACCACAACCTGTCCCTAGTAAGCCTCTAGTTGACTAGCTCGTTGATCAACAGATAGTCATGGTTTCCTGACTATGGACATTCGATGTCATTGATAACGGGATCACATCATTAGGAGAATGATGTGATGGACAAGACCCAATCCTAAGCATAGCATAAAAGATCGTGTAGTTTCGTTTGCTAGAGCTTTTCCAATGTCAAGTATCTTTTCCTTAGACCATGAGATCGTGCAACTCCCGGATACCGTAGGAGTGCTTTGGGTGTGCCAAACGTCACAACGTAACTGGGTGACTATAAAGGTGCATTACGGGTATCTCCGAAAGTGTCTGTTGGGTTGGCACGGATCGAGACTGGGATTTGTCACTCCGTGTGACGGAGAGGTATCTCTGGGCCCACTCGGTAATGCATCATCATAATGAGCTCAATATGACTAAGGTGTTAGTCACGGGATCATGCATTGCGGTACGAGTAAAGAGACTTGCCGGTAACGAGATTGAACAAGGTATTGGGATACCGACGATCGAATCTCGGGCAAGTAACATACCGATTGACAAAGGGAATTGCATACGGATTGATTGAATCCTCGACACCGTGGTTCATCCGATGATATCATCGTGGAACATGTGGGAGCCAACATGGGTATCCAGATCCCGCTGTTGGTTATTGACCGGAGAGGCGTCTCGGTCATGTCTGCATGTCTCCCGAACCCGTAGGGTCTACACACTTAAGGTCCGGTGACGCTAGGGTTGTAGAGATATATGTATGCGGAAACACGAAGGTTGTTCGGAGTCCCGGATGAGATCCCGGACGTCACGAGAGGTTCCGGAATGGTCCGGAGGTAAAGATTTATATATGGGAAGTCTTATTTTGGTCGCCGGAAAAGTTTCGCGCTTTATCGGTATTGTACCGGGAGTGCCGAAAGGGGTCCGGGGGTCCACCAAGGGGGTCCACCAGCCCCGGGGGGCCACATGGGCTGTAAGGGGTGCGCCTTGGCCTATATGGGCCAAGGGCACCAGCCCCAAGAGGCCCATGCGCAAGAAATAAGAAAGAAGGGAGAGTCCTAAAGGGGGAAGGCACCTCCGAGGTGCCTTGGGGGGGAAGGACTCCCCCCTGGCCGCACCCTTCCTTGAAGGAAGGGGCAAGGCTGCGCCCCCCCCCCTCTCCCTTGGCCCTATATATAGTGGGGGGAAGGGAGGGCAGCAACATCTAAGCCTTGGGCGCCTCCCTCCTCCCCTGCAACACCTCTCTCTCTCTCGCAGAAGCTCGGCGAAGCCCTGCCGGAGACCCGCTACATCCACCACCACGCCGTCGTGCTGTTGGATCTCCATCAACCTCTCCTTCCCCCTTGCTGGATCAATAAGGAGGATACGTCGCTGCACCGTACGTGTGTTGAACGCGGAGGTGCCGTCCGTTCGGCACTCGGTCATCGGTGATTTGGATCACGGCGAGTACGACTCCGTCATCCACGTTCATTGGAACGCTTCCGCTCGCGATCTACAAGGGTATGTAGATCCACTCCTTTCCCCTCGTTGCTAGTAGACTCCATAGATGCATCTTGGTGAGCGTAGGAAAATTTTAAATTATGCTACGATTCCCAACAGTGGTATCAGAGCCAGGCCTATGCGTAGTTACTATGCACGAGTAGAACACAAAGAAGTTGTGGGCGTTGATGTTGCCAATTCTTCTTGCCGCTACTAGTCGTTTCTTGTTTCGGCGGAGGCTCCTGCCTATATAGTGGAGTACCGCTAGTTTTCTTTTGTCTACCGGAGCCGGCTTGACCTCGTCAATGACTGTCGAGAAGTCTTCATGCACGTGGCCCGGAGGCGCAGTTGTCGACATTTTGATCTGAAGCGCCGGATTATAACATATAACACGAAAAAATGCCACATGACAAGAAATCATAACCTCACTGCCCAAAGGAGACAACATGAATCCCGACGGACAAACTAGACGAGGAACAAAGCTGAAATTAAAGATAAACTCGTAGAAAAGGGGTCCGTCGATAGATGTCCTAATTAACATAGCCGGCTTGACCTAGATGGCAGCCGAGTAGTCATTGTTCGTGCATGTGCCCCCAATGAGTAGCCCAACTCAGTTATCGCTGTTTAACCCTCGCAGTGATCCGAAGCACATGACACCTAATTTTGCGAGATGACAAGAAACCTTTTTTTAGATTTCTCACCACAACTACAACCATGTACAACACATCCTGCACAATATGTAGACGATAGCCAATCCAGGCATGTCTGCTGGAGTCTGGTCACATGCATGGACGAACTGATCTTCCGTGTCTTGCAGGGATCGTCCAGGCACCAACATAGTACAACACTTCTCTAGTACTATCGCTCGTATCCCTCTTCTATTAAGTCACCCGACTTGCGGGGCCGGGGAGTGTGCCTATGGTTGGTTCTCAATTGTCGTCCCACATGTGTGTGCGAACGCAATATGACGCGCGTTCCATTCGGAGAGCAGCGTGCCAGACCGACCGACCGTCTGGGGTGCGACGCGAACGCGAGGGGCGTGCTGTATACTCCGTACATGTGTACCGCCGTTTTCTAGACGCTTTGCTCCATGGCGCGGGCGCAATCCATGGATACAAAATTAGTATACTGTATACTATTTAAAAGTCGAGGGCGGGGCTTTTCCTGCGCGGTAGGCGGCGAGGCAGTTCCGCCTAGTCGGTTCGACAGAGACGCGAGAAGACGAGGGAGTAGGCTGCTGCAAACGTAGGGCTGTGTGATTTGACAGCGAGTTACTGCTGGACAGGTGGGGCCCCGTGATTTGACTTGCCATTATCATTTTAACTGCGACGCTACGACCGGCGTGAGTCTCCCGATTCCTGACCACCTCCATACAGGTGCCTCTCCCAATGCTCCACCATGTAGTAGAGGCTGGCTCTTGCATGAGAGCCCACTTCTCCACTTTTTCCTTGCCTCTCTTTCCTCCACGTATGCAAAAATGCCATGTAAAGCGCACTATTGTACTTACTTGCTCCTACAGGTGCTTAAGCTTGCCACATAGGCATAAAGTCTGATGTGGCAAGTTAATCAAGGAGAGAGAGACTAGTTTGGTGACCCAAGGAAGAAACGGTGCTAAGCGTGTGTACCTAGGTGAAAAGACAATTTTGAGTCTATAGCTAATTAAATGAAGCAAACTTAGCAACACCATTTCATTGGAAGAGGTCACTCCTTGGCAAATGCAATAAATACTAGTACTCCCTGTGTCCCATAATATAAGAACGTTTTTGGCACTACACTAGTGTCAAAAACGTTCTTATATTATGGGACGGAGGGAGTACGAAGAAATAGATAGAGAGGAGTAAAAAATACACTTATAGCCAACCTTATAGCTAACCTTGTTGTAGTATGAGTGACTAAGTGATGACTATGTAGGACATGCCAACATCAGATAGCCTAACGCACCATGTTAAATCTCCAAGGGCGCGACCGCGCGTGCGACGCGATGGTCGTGGTAGGTGCGACCATGATACGGGGTGCTGGCAGCCCTTGGATCTGAGATCAAACAGTCGCATGCTAAGTTGCTGAAAATTTGCAGAATAACCCTCCAGGATAGGATATTCACCCATAGGTCTAGAACCACGCCATGCAACCGTTCGATCTCAGATCCAATGGCTCTCGGAAGCCCATATCATGGGAGAATGGAAAGCCACTACCCTGCCGTTCGCACGCTGGCAGTTCGCTCCTACTCGTCCCCGCACGTCCTTTAATACTATGGCGGTTCGCTCCTAGTCGTCCCGTCCATTCACATTACGGCAGTTCCACTAATCCTAACCCTCCTCCCAAATCCATGGCGTCCCAAATCTCCCCGATCGGCGGTGAGTACAAGGTTAGAACCATCACCGGCGATGAGTTCGACGTCATCTACACCCGTTCTTCCACGACGGTGAAAGGATGCCTTTCTCGCTTCAGACGCATGTTCGAAGACTCAGATGATGAGTGGGTCGCTGGGCTAGATGTTGAGTACACCACGGTCCTGGGATGAGAGAAGGATCTAAAGGACGAAGAGAGGAAGAAGCCCGCCGTGATCCAGGTTTGCGTGCATGAGTTATGCTTGGTCTACCACATATGCCATGCCGACGTTGAGTGCCAGGATTTTAAGGACTTCCTCGAGAGCAACCTAGTCAAATTCGTTACTGTAGACTTTGGTAACGACAAAGAAGTCCTGCGTCGGATAGTCCTCGTTGTAGGCAACACCTTCGACCTCCAAAAGAATCGGCTGGTGTCCTCTCGTCAGCCTTCAATGCTGACCCTGGCAGGAGCCATGGTTCATCCTTCGTACGGTAAACTGGAGAAACCTCCATACATGTTTCATCATCATGCATGGCAGCGGAATGTACTAGATATAGACCACATCCACTACGTTGCAATGGATGGCTACCTTTGTTTCAATATCTACAAGGGTTGGATGAAGAGCAACAGCCAAGTTGGCGGTTCAAGCAAAGAAGTATCGGCCAAGAGGAAGAGGGACAAGGACGAAGTCGAGGACGTGGACGAGGACTCCGAGTAAGGTGGCAGTGTCGTTGCTCATGGTGGTTCTAATGCAGTGTCTACCGGAATAGTTGGAAATTTTAATTTCAGGTGTGCTTAATTTAATTTGAGGGGTGTGTTGTGCTGAGCCCCCAGCAGAACTATGTTATGTTTCTTCTTGTTACTTTAACTCTTCAGTACGTACATACTAGTATTTCTTACATTTCTTTTTTTAGTTGGTATAGTACTACCACTCGTTTCTTCACATTATAACGTACAATATATATGGCCAACATCATATAGCCAGCAGTTTAGTTGTCAAAGAATTTCAGGGTGCTTAGTTTTGTCAAAGAATTCCAGGGTGCTTAGTTTTATTTGAGGGGTGGGTTGTGCTGGACACCATTATTGTGACTAGCCTTTTTAATAGTACTATATGCATAATTTGGCGACGAGCGCTCTCTATATGTACCACCTTTTTTTTAATTTTAACGTTTGCTTCATGGCGCAATCCATCGATACTACTGCTGTACAAAAGTATACCTTTTTTAAAAGGCTAGAGGGCGGGGCAGTCTAGCTTGGTCGGTTTCACGAGAGGCGAGGGCCTTTGTGATTTGACGGCTCATTACTGCTGGAAGGCGGGGCCTTGTGATTTGTCTGCTCGTATAAATGCGCCGACGACCTGATCGAGGAGGAGCAAAGAACCGTGCGGTATACTCAAGTTTTCCAATGGAGTAATACTGCGACGGAGGAGCACGAAACACGGCAGCTCAGTGCCATATGGCGATAAAAAATGATCTAATTTGCTAGTCATCTCATTGTTAGCATTGTTCTATTCATTCCCTAAAAAAACCATTGTTCTATTCATGCCTCGCAGAGAACGTGACACGTGCGGTGAAACACTCGAAGCAAAAGATGAAACACAGCAGCAAAAGAAGAAGGAAGATTATCACCCCAAATGATCTAATTCGCCGCGGAGTCGTAACTGCTTCTTCATCGCCTCCACGACCTCCATCTCCTTGCGCGTCTCCTCCGCCATCTTCTTCATTCTGTCCATGACGCGGGATTTCTCGACGCGAGCCTTCATCATCTGTTCCACGGCCGCATTACGTACCTTGACAGCAGTCGGGTGCTCGATGCGGAGCTTCGCCAACTCCTCCTTCTGTTCCATGACGAGGGCCTACAGCATCTTCATCGAGGAACTACTATTCTCATGCAGCTTCTTCCAGCCGGCGTTCTTCTCCTTCAACAGGTCGATCTCGTGGCAGAGCTTCGCCTTGTCCTCCTGAAGTCGCAGGATTTCGCCGGTCGCCTTCTTCTTCGAGGCAATGCTCTTCTTCAGCAGCATCACCAAGCCGGCGGTTAACTCCCCCTGCTGATTGAGCTCAGCGGGCATGTTGTCGAGGCTCTCCTTCAGCAACTCCATCAAGCCTTGGATGAACTCCTTCTGCTTATTGAGGTGCTTATTGAGCTGATCGGGCATGCCGTCGAGGGATAACGACTCCAGCTCCACCGGCTCGGCATGTTCGTCTCCGCGGCTAGGGCGCTCCTGGGAGCCATCGCCTGCCCGTGAGAGATCTTTCGAGGTCTCTGCGTGGCGGCGAGCCCTCTCTTTTTTTCCCCCAGCCTTGGTTGCCGCTCCCTTGTTACGAGTAGTTCTCGACCTAGAGCTCTGCTCACCGGCCATGGCAACGACGGACGAAGAAGAAGCACTTATGAGGAGGAAAGGTAGAGTAATTTTCGGTTAGGTAGTTCCCCTTTTTATAACCTAAGTACTAGCACTAGTACTAATACCTGCATAGTGGGAACACGTTCAGGTTTGGTACGTACTAGTAGGTGTGAGCAGGCTTTCGAATGTGATGGGAACAAGGTAAAGATTAATTGATGGTTTTGGTTTCGAGGCCTGAAACGGCCCCCGATGAGTTTAGCGGAACATAAATTTCAAGTACTACACTGCTCAAATGCGTAAATATTATGTTACTGTCAAAAATTGGCACAAAATACGAAGGAGACCAATGGAAGTACTACTAGCAACCCACGATTTAACTACTCGCATGCGCGCAGTGGAGTAATAATGTCTTTCTTCCGCCCTCACGTCCACTCAATTTGTATGCGCTGTATTAATTGACCATCAATGAAGTGAACGACTTTACACGCGTCAAATTATCACATGGGGTGGATCTTGGTACAAAATTGCGTCCGCCCGTGTACCCGCGTGTGCGTGCGAGGGAATGAGTGTGTGCGTGGCGTGCGTGCACATCTTCGCTTCGTGCATGTACCGCCAGTATGGCTCAGGGAGGACGAGTACATTCTTCTGGAACCAGCAGCGCGTCACTGTGATCAATCCACGCAAGGAGGTCGCGACAACGCCTCCACATGTGCCACGTGGCTTCATGAACTGTAAGAGAGACACTGTGTAGCGTGCCATTGGTATTCTAATTTACGTGTTTTGCACATACTCGAGGTACTAGTAAGGTACACGTGCATTGCATGCATCAAATTTTGCAACCAAATTATGAATAAATACCACACTATAGCATGTAAGCTCTGAGTCATATATGCCTGATGTAGCCCTTCGTTTAATTCTTATAGTTCATCTCATTCAAAATCAATTAGAGGTTGCTTGGATACGTTTTAGTCCCATGACTAAAAGTAGTGAGACTAAAACATGCTAGCCTCATCCATGCTTGGATCCAAATACTAAGGAGACTAAAATCAAGTTAATGAGCATTTATTATCCTCCAAACCCTCCAATCCAGAACTCGCCCGTGTTAAAGGAGAGGAGTTAAATGAGGAGAGAGAGTACTAATCCACATTTTAGTAGGGGTACCCCTGACTAAAAACTTTTAGTCTCAAGACTAGTTTTAGCCCCTCTTTAGTCAGGGGTGCTTGGAACTTTAGTCTCTTAAAGAGACTATTTTTAGTCAGACTAAAATAAATCCCTTGGATCCAAGCACCCTCTTAGTTTTTATAAAAAAGCTAAGAACGCGGGAATAGGAAAAACATGGGATTATAGTGGAATGTCGTCTTGAATCCTACAGGATTGTACGAGTGTTTGATTGTGCATGGAAAAAACGCAGAATTCTTTCAAAGAGGTTTGAGTGGATGGGATGTTTCCTATGAAATCTAGTGCAAATGAATCATATGGAAAAATTCCTATGGTTTACAATCCTACGAATCAAACAACCAAGATAGGAAAAATTCCTAATGATTAGAATCCTCCAAAATTCCTTTGAGAATCCTTTGAATCAAACAAGCCCTTAATCTATTTTATGATTCATGGAATTGTGCGTTGTAAAGCATAAAAGTAAAAACAAATAATGGCAATTCAACTAGAAAAAAAGTTTGGGCAGTTATGATACGGAAGATTCTAGAACAAAAGAGAACCACTGTTGTTTTGAGGTTTGTGCATTATGCTTAAGTTCAACCATGGAGTCTGCTAGATTGTACATGTGGCAAAATCCGGTGGGGGGCTAGAAGATGGTGCGAGGGGCCGAGTGGAGGGAGACTATGAAGGAATGCACAAGTGCGAGATCGATATTTAGAGAGAGGGGGCGAACACGTGCGCTGTTGCACGCAGTGGCGGAGCCATGAAAAATAAATGAGCTAGGGGGCCAAGCATTGCTAATCCTTTACGAGGAGGGTCAATTCATGAAATTAAACCTTTTTTAGCAGCAATTGTCTAATGATCACATTCATATTAGCCTCGATATATAGTGATGTTAGGGGGGGCAGGGCCCTTACTGCGCCCTGTCTTCGCCATTGTGCATGCATCTGAGAGATGAAGCGGAAGGCATGGATGATGAGAGGGGGACGTTGGATATATAATTAATGTGGGTGTATTAGCTATATGTATGATAATCCTATATAGAGAGGTATAGATTGATCGATGTGGACGTGGGAAAGAGGGTGAGACCTCACTGGATATATCAATTGATCGGTTTGTGTGGAAAACTATGAAAGACCTAGCTATATACACACATACATAGAGGAACATCGATCGTTGCACATGCACGCGTGAGAGATAAAGAATGCCCAATATGATGGAGAGGGGGATATGTGTTGGTATGTGCCTTCATGGGAGACCGACCTGAAGAAAAAGATTGCATGCGTGCGATGGATAATGCCGACTGGTAGTGTGTGTGCATGCATGCACGAGAGAAAGTTAGTGGTACAATTATAAAGAGAAGACTACTCTGTGGGTGTAAAAGAATAGGTGAGGTCATAATCAATGTAAAGTTGAATTCAAATATTTGAATAAGAGATCCTGATGTTTGAAACCCATGCATGCATGAATATAACGGAGATCTGCGCGGTGTGGTTTGGAAACGAGCATGTTGTAATGTATACACATTAAACAAGGTCAGACCGATTTGAATTTGAGATACCGATGGCAGACATCATTTGGCCACGTCGCATCCGTGCATGGACACACTATTCTAATTAGAGATGATGGGCGGCTTTCGCATCACATATCTATATCTATACCCCTATATATATATATATATATATATATATATATATTATTTTTATATTGTGTACGGGTAACTTTAACTTTGAAAGATGGTCGTTGGATGAGGCGAATCTGATGGTCAAAAGATGGCAAATTTGAGCACTATTGGCCGTTGGATATCATCTAGATTCCACCAGATTTCGCCACATGTATAATCTAGAAGACTCCATGGTTGAACTTAAGCATAATGCACAAACATCAAAACACAAGCACTTCTTATTTGTTCTAGAATCTTCCGTATCAGAATTGCCCAAATGTTTTTCTACATCATTTGCCATTATTTGTTTTTACTTTATGTCTTACAACGCACAATTCCATGAATCTTAAAATAGATTAGCTTTCTTATAAAAACTAGATGATTTTGAATGAAATGAACTATAAGAATTAAACGAACATCTACATCATGCATATATGACTCAAAGCTTGCATACTATAATGTGGTATTTATTCATAATTTGGTTGCCAAATCTCATGCGTGCAATGCACATGTACCTTACTCTAGTCTAAATGATGTTTGTGTGTGTGTTGTGCTTGTTGAGGTGCAAATTGTCTTTTTTTGGGTACACGTTAAGCTTGTTCTTCCGAAATTTCAAGCCGCGCCTTGTTATGCCGAAAATTGAAGCTAGCGTCTCTGTCTATCGTGCTGCGAAATTCCCGCCTCTTCAACCCGCGCCTTGTTAGCCCGAAATATTTAAGATATATCTTTGTCTTGTTGTGCTCCGACAACTCCCTCCATCTCAACCCGCGCCTTGCTATTCCGAAATTACAACGCGCGCGAAAACTCCCACCTCATCTGAAATACCGACATGCGAAATGCCCGTGGTACCCCTGAACCGAAAGAACCGCCTCAAATCGGTGGGGGTACTTTCGTAACTTACCCCACATTGCGTACAAGCGCGTCTCTAAGCCATGGTTCCCCACTGCCATCCCATATGCCCACCAATTCGTACACCGAGGCCGCGAAAACCCGCGACGAAACCCCACACCCTGCTCTGTCCGCCACCCAGCCGGAGCCTCTTCCCCGACGACGTTGTCCACAGCAACACCTCGACGTCCCTCATCCACCATACCGGATGAGGATCCGTCGTCGATCTCATCGTCCCGCCGGTTCAGCCACCCCGTCCTCCACCTCCAAGGAGCTGCCCCGACGTTCCCCTCGTCTTTTGCGCCACCTCCATTCCCACACCGCCGTCTTCACCTACACCACCGGAAGAGCATCATCATCACCGTTTCCTCGGATGAAGCTGCGGCCTAATCGGCGCCACCAAAGAGGTTGTACACTAATCGCCACATTTTCTTCTTGATTCGATCTCACGGTGCTGCCGGCGCTCGGTCCCGAGACGACACGGCGCGACTCCATCCACGGCGGTGTCGCCGGCCACTTCCTCCACGGCGTCGCTCCCTCGGCGGCGACGTCCACATCAGTAGGAGCTGCTGCTGCTTTAGCTCTCGCTCGCGCTGCTGCTCTGCTCTTGCTCTCGGTCCCCTGCCTGGTCTGCTCTTGCCGGCGCTGCTGCTCTCGCTCTTGCTCTTGCTTGCGATGCTGCTCCGATTTGGCTACACTTCAGTCGACTGAATCGACTTTTGGGTTAGTCGATTTTCAAGGGGTGGGCTCGCTGGGGTGAAGGAAGAACCAGCCGCAGCGGGGAGGGGGCTCGCCGGAGAGGTACCCCACTATCTATCTTAGGGTTCAGGATGGGGGCGGTGGTCGCCGGCGGTGGCGGGGTGTTGGCGGGGCGGTGGCGTGGGGATCGCCGGAGAAAAAGCTCGGCACGGGGGGCCTAGAGGGATCGCCGGGGCGGCGGCGGACCGGCGGTGGGGAGTGTTTTCGGGGCGGGCGAGGCGGCGCACCGCCAGCCGCGGGCGGCGGGGGGCTGCTGTTTGGCCGGTGGTGGCTGGCGGCTCGGGGGGGTGGAGGTTGAAGATGAACCGCAGGCCCTTGATTTCGTATCCAATGGTTGCAAAATCGACTGACCAGAGATGAAAAATTCAGTCGACCGACGTGTAGCCTCACCTTGCTAGTGCGTTCAGTTTCGACAGCAAAATTCAGTTTCGACAGCAAAATTCAGTTTCGACAGTTAAGTTCAGTTTTGACAGTTAAGTTCAGGTTCGACAGTTAAGTTCAGAGATGAGCGGCTGATGTATTTTACATCTAGCAGTTTGTGGTTATGTAATTTACGTCATGTATTGGAGATGCTATTAGAATTCCACTCAGGTTAACGTTGTTCGTTGTCTCTCTTGTCCTGCTTCAGCCTCGGCGTCATACAACTCACCGGAGCTGCTCCAACGACGAAACCCTCCATCTTAGCGGAACAGTACCTCGGGCTCCATCTCCAGACGCCTAAGATCTTCTTCCCCTCCTCCGACAGCAAAGACAGCCGGAGCATCCTCACCGGCCAACCCAATCACGCTGAGATCGACATGGCTTCGCCAAAGAGGTTGTACACTTGTTGCATCTCTTTTTTACTCTACATGTTATATATATTGTCCAGTGAGCACTTGTAGTAACGGGAAATATGATTATTTTATCCTACTATATGACAAGCAGTGAGGTACCAGGCAACTTAGCTATCCGTGATGGACTCTCTTGAACACCATCATTATTTATCTCTACGCGTTTGAGCTGTGCATTTGTCGATGGGCCTGGGAGTTGAGCTAGTATGGCAGTGGCCTGGGTCCAAAGTAATAGAAGTAGCACAAAAACATTTTTTTAGTGTAGGATTTTCCTTGCTCAAGCCTGCCTACTAGGATCGCCAGTGCTTGAAAGGAAAAGTGAATGAAAAACATAGGAATTGGAAAGTTTTCTATGGTACTACTTTTCATGAATTTGGTGCAAAGGAATGGAGCAAAGGAAAACTGTAGGATTTGTTCCTTTAGTGTCTCCTTGAAAGAAAAACCGTAGGAATTCTAATTTCCACTTCTCCTCCTTTTCATATTCCTATTCATCAAGCACAAGACTAAGAGATAGTAGCATAATAGCATTATAACCGTACATTTTCTTGTGGTTTGACTTAATCTCACCATGCTTTTTTGCATCTTGTGATCTTCCAATTGTTGTGAATCAAACACCCAGATTGGCAGAAATCCTGTGTTTTTAAATTCTCTGTTTTGCACGTGCATTCTTATCCTATTCCTGTCTATTTCCTATCCCTGCATTGTTAGAATCCTCAAATTCAAACAAGCCCTTACTCAATTACTTTTTTACAGATATGTGTCAAAGAAAACCTTGTGTGGTTTGTCCTGCTCCTGCGGCGCTGTGTTCCACCCCAGCTCAGCTGCTCCAACGACGGAAGGGTTCACCACAGCAGGGATCCGCTCTCCAGACTGTCTTTCACCGCCTCAGATCTTCTTCCCCGCCGCCGGCAGCCACGACAACTGCATTACCATCATCAACTGAGCAGATGACCTTGAGGACTACACGGGTCCGCAAGAGAGGTCGCACTCTTCCGTGTCTGCTTATGTTATGGGTCGCTTAATATGATGACATGCTACATTATCGTCGTGTTCACCTATTAGACTCCGAGTCAGGTCCAAACTAATGCTGAAACTTGAGTTTTTAAATGGTTGTGGGGTACATATTGGGGCAGCAATCAGTACTATCTGTCTACTATCTGGTTAATCTCTGGTGTCTACTATGAGTTTCATGTTGGGTGCAAACAAACATTAAAGGAGCCATTATCTGTATTTTTTAACTAAAGCTATTATCTGCCTGCTATCATTGGTTTTGGGTCTATCCGCAGTTTGCTACCATCACTCTGGATTTGGGCATGCACTCCTTACATAATTTCACTATGTTTTATTCCTATGCATGCCAGTTATTGTACACAATGGAACTGATCATGTAGAGCAAAAGAGACGAGCCTTGCGTGGCAATAAAATTTCATGCAGACGTCGTTCCATGGTGGGCGCAAAGGCAGCCCCCCTCCACCCATTTCGGATCGTAATCAAGAGGAAGGTAACTGTTCTGAGGGGGATTCAGAAGGAGAAGACCACTCCT
The DNA here is from genome assembly GCF_018294505.1 of Triticum aestivum. Taxonomy (NCBI): domain Eukaryota; kingdom Viridiplantae; phylum Streptophyta; class Magnoliopsida; order Poales; family Poaceae; genus Triticum; species Triticum aestivum. Next base: position 487,207,909 of record NC_057811.1, read on the forward strand.
ATTTACCCCATGAGGTCTTCGCTCTAACTTGGCATGCTGATGTTGGTAATATCATGCATATGGTGCCTTGCATTGCTTACTGTATACATTAAAGATGTCATCTGCTTAGTTTAGACATGCTTTGTGTCAATGCCATCTGTTTAGTTTCTTTATCGTATATGTGAATCATGCAATGCCATCTTGTCTAGCCAGGCATCATATATGTGAATTTTGCAATGCCACCCTGGTTATCCAGTCATCTTATATGTCAATTATATCATGCCATCATTTTTTTATTGTGTGTTAAATTTGTCAACAATTTTAGTACATTCAATTACTCTTCCTGTGCATCAGCCATTCGGCACGGTCATAAAAAATCTGGAGTGGAAACAAGGTCTTCAGAGCAGACAATGCTATCTGACGAAGCGCGTGTCTTTTTGGTTACTGATAGCTCCTCAGAGGAGGATTCAGAGACAGATGACCAGTCATATCCCCCCCCCCCCGAGGTGCATGCCCTAACTTGGCAGGGTTATGTTGCTCATATCGTGCGTATGGTATCTTGCATTGCTATGTCATTTGCTTAGTTAAGACATGCTTTGTGTGAATGCCACTTGTTTAGTGTCTAATTACCATATATGTGAATTATGCAATGCCATCTTGTTGCAAGACATTATATATGTGAATTATGCAATGTTATCTTGTTGCAAGGCATTATGTATGTGGATTATGCAATGCCATGTTGTTTAGGCAAGCGTCATATATGTGAATTATATCATGCCGTCCTTTTTTTGTATTTCTCATTGCTTTTGTCGACAATATTTGTATATTCAACTGCTCTTCCTGTGCATCAGCCATTTGAATTGGTGATGGAGAAATCTGGAGTGAAAACAAGGTCTTCAGAGCAGACAATGCTACCTGCTGAAGCAGATATCTTGCTGGTTACAGATAGCTCTTCAGAGGAGGATTCAGAGGCAGATGACCAGTCCTATTATCCCCCTGAGGTGTATGCTCAAACTTGGAAGGGTTATATTACTCATATAATGCATATGTTGTATTGCAATGCTTAGTTTTTACGTCATATACACAATATTGAATGCCATCTCCTTAGTTGACACATCATATATGCGATTGCCCTCTGCTCACTTCCTTAGTATATAAATCATATATTTGAATTATGTCATGCCATGATGTTTACATAGACAGCATGTATCTGAATTATGGCATGCCAACCCATTTTCTAAAGACATAATATAGTTATATCATCTCATCCTGTTTACATAGTCATCATATTTTAAATTATGTCATTCTATCCGTGAATTATATCATGCCATCATGTTTCCATCGACGGCATGTTTGTGATTTATGGCATGCCAACCACTTTAATAGACACATCGTATAGTGTTATCATGTCATCCTGTTTACATAGTCATCATATTTTGAAGTATGTCATTCTATCCTGTTTAGTTAGCCATCATACATGTGAAATTGTGTCATGCTATCCTGTTTAATTAGCCATCATATATGTGAAATTATGTCCTGCTATTCTGTTTGCTTAGACAACATAAATGTGAATTATTTCATGCCCTGTTTTCTTCCCTACTATCCATTGCACCTGTCTATCTTACAATGTCTGTACATTCAATTACTTTTCTTGTTTATCAGCCATTTCAATTGGAGGGAGTGATGGCAGTATCTCTGGGAGTAAAAACACGGTCTTCAGAAAAGATCGTGCTACCTGTCGATGCAGATAGAACCATGGTTGTACTTGCCCAAGAACCAGCCCCACCACACATAACCCACACTCATGCAGATTGTACCCCTACCCAGTTGGACAGAGAACCATCTACACCCCTTCTAACCCCAACCCCAGCAGATAGACACCCAGTTCCCGTTGACACAACACCGTCTCCACCACAGAGCACCCAAACACGAGCAGTTAGTAAGGCAACTGCAGTGCCCAAATCACGAGGACCACCACTCCGAACCTGAAGTCAACGCTTAAAGCAGAAGAAGAATTGTTCTCAGGTCAGGTTCCATAGCTATGGTTCATACTACTTTGCTCTTGCATCACTGTATTTACTGATACCAACCAATTTCAAATTTGAAGGATGCAATTGAAACTCCAATGGCGCAACAGGTATGTTTTAAACCTGTTTCTTCAACGTGTTTGGCTGTTTGCTGTTGTAACTTGCTCTATGTTGATTTCAGTTTCAATTGAATAAACAGTTATGTTCTCATGCCATGCACATTACAAGTGTTGTTATTGCTGTGTAGTTTCCCACACTTATATTCTGTCTATGCTGCTTTGTCTTAAATAGATATGATTCGAACTGTATCTATCTTGATTTGGCAGCATAAACTAGAATGATATAGACCATACAGTGACCATACTACATAGATATATGTTTGTTTCATGCTGTTATCCTGTCCACCTTACTACTGAACTGGTTTACCAAAATGAGTTTCATATACTACATTGTAAACCTGAGATGTGTTTATTTGTTTCTCTTTTAGAACGCGGATAAAATATTGGAGAAGAGTACCCTATTATGCAATGGTAAAGGAAGTAATGCAGATAAGGTTCAAGATAGTGAGACATCCTTGTTGGTCTCTAAGAAAGCTGATAAAAATTATATTGAAGTCTTTAAGACAACCCCAAAGTCCTGTCTTGATGTAGTGTTCGAGTTACTGGCTACCACTGCTGGCACCAGCTCTTCGAACTCGTTGCCTGAATCAGTTCGGCTTCTTGAGTCTCAACTTCAAGTTGAAAGACATCGATCAGATGTTATGCGACAGGAAGCCGAAGGACTGAGGAAGTCCCTGCAGAATTCAGATGCATACTTTCTGGAGCAACAGCAAGCGCTGGAGGACTTAAGCGCCAAACAAGAGAAAGTTAATAAGCTTGCTAAGCATCTTGCCAGCATTATGGGTACCCGGGATATTGTTTCTTGAGCTCTTCTGAAGTGGTTTCAGTTCTGGACTTGTTTTGCTGCGGCGTTTATATGCTGTTGTGTTCCCTATATTTGCACTGGTGGCGAACTTTGATACCCAGTGGATGTAATATGTGTAATAGCCGTGATAGCCTAGTGTAAGTTGCTTGCTTATTTATTTCCTTGTTGTCTTGTTTATTTGTTTGCTTGTAGTCAGTGCAGTTCTTTTTCTACGGTTTGCTAGTGGCTGCAATAACCTATTTTTTAAAACTAGGCCACAATAACCATGGGCTAATATTTACTGTAGTGACACTGGACCTACGGGCCGTAGAAACAGTGGGCCTTCTACGGGCCGTATAAACAGTGGGCCTTCTACGGGCCGTAGAAACAGTGGGCCTTCTACGGGCCGTAGAAACAATGGGCCTTCTACGGGCCGTATCATCAATGGGCCTTATACGGGTCGTATGATTGATTGGCCAAACATGGGCCAAACAGACCGCATTCTGGCCGTAAACGGGCTAGAGTTGGAATCGTTCGTTCATGGGCCGACCATAATGGGCCATCGTTAATAGGCCATATTTGATGACGCTATGAAAACGGCCCAACGTATTAACGGGCCACAAACGGGCCGACTGTAACCACGGGTTGAATTTGGCCCACAAGCAGAAAATGACAGTAATGGGCCGTAAGTAAATGAATGCTGGAAATGAGCCCAAGAATATATGGGCTCTGAGAAGGCCGAAAGATAACATGGGCTGGAAACGGCCCAATGGAATAACGGGCCGTTAATGGGTATAAAGTGATACACTGTTCTATACGGGCCAGTTTCACCACGGGCCGTTAATGGGTGTAAAGTGATACACTGTTCATTACGGGCCAGTTTCACCACGGGCCGTTAATAGGCCAAGAGTTACATAGGGCCTCATATGGGCCGAAAGACGTCATGGGCCATACATGGGCCAGAAGTGAAAACGGGCTGGAATCATGTTGGATGGCCCAGATGATGCTACTGGGCCTAATTCGAATAGGGCGTAACGGGCCTTGGGTTAGCGGGCAGTAAATGGGCTATATGCGAACAGGCCGTTAACAGGCTTTCCATGGGCCGGCCCGCCACCTTTTGACCAAGTCAAACGGGCCGGCCTTTTCACAGCAATGGGCCTCTGTTGGGCCGTGCCACATGTCGACGTATCATAGGCGCCTTCTTTCCAATGAGTGGATGACATCTGTCCCAGCGATGAGCCGACACGTGTTTCCTCCAGCCAATGATGATTTTACACGTGGAAAATCCCCATTGGTCGGGGTTGTTAACAGGTTATCGGATCCAAAACCCGACCCGATAGCTTAACGGCGTTCCGTTACGGTGGATGCCACGTGTCGGTCACCCTTGACGAAAGCACTTCTGTGACGCGCGATTTATCTTCATGGAAGTGGACACTTCCGTGATGATAATTTTGGTAATGTCATGGAACACTTCTACGACAGCACAGGTATGACTATCTTGATTCTGTCATAAATTTGTCATGGATGTACATGCATGACAAAAAACGCGACCTACTGTGACAAACACGTATCATCACAGAAGTGTATTTTTTTGTAGTGATCAGTTTAACATGGATAAATCCAAATTAAACTGGGGGCTAATGTCGGGGATATACCCCGCGGTATGACCCGGCCGGAGTCATAACCCGGCAGGTGTTAAGATAGATGATAAACCGGCAGGTGTTAAGACAGATGATAACTCGGCAGGAGTTAAGTCAGATGATAACCCGGCAGGAGTTAAGTCAGATGATAACCTTGCAGACAATCATAAACCGGCAGACAATCATAAACCGGCAGACCATCATAAATCGGCACCAGTCATAACCCAGCAGACAATCATAAACCGGCAGACCATCATAAACCGGCACCAGTCATAACCCGGCAGACAGAGTCGTCCGGGGTTAACAAGCCCGAGACGTTAAGAAGCCCAGGAAGAGAAGTCAAAATAGTTTAAATCTTAGTCCGAGATGGACTCTACATGTAACCCGCCCCTTCAACATATATAAGGAGGGGTAGGGCTCCCCAAAAGAGGGACAAGCAACAAGAAACAATCTTAGGGCTGGACATAACTGGGAGATCCGGTTTACGGCGACTCCCTCATGATGATAATGAGACCTAGCCACAAACAGCATGTAGGGTTGTTACTGGATGATGTTTCCCGGGGCCCGAAGCTGTCTAAATCTTTGTCTTGTGTTGCGTTTTCTCAATTCCTCTCAACCCCTCTCAAGCTACCACATAGATGCGTTGGCCTCACGACTAAGTCCTCACACTAAGGACATCTGCCGTGACAATTCCACGACAGCGCGCACCGCCGCGATCTGCGCCACGCTCGTTGTTCTGCACGGCCAGGACCTGGGCGCCCTCAGTGCGAGCGCGCTTGTCCATTGAGAGCTCGGCGAGGACAAGGCGAGACCGCACTTGGCTGAAGGTGGGCGGTGGCACAGTGGACTGGATGATCGCCGCCTGCATGGCGAACTTCGGCCCCAGCCCATCGAGCACCTGCAGGGCCAGGTGTGATCAGTAACCGGCTCACGGACGTCGGCTAGGGTGGCGGCGATACCTGGCAGTCGGCGGCAGTAGTCGTTGACGGTGAGGTCGCCGCGCACGCACGCGCGAAACTCCTGGCCGAGGTGCATTGCATGCTCGGCCTCGTTGGCGAGGAAGTATTCGTGAAGCCGTGTCCAGATGGTGAAGGCGGTGGATCCGGCAGGGGCGACGATGTCGAGGAGATCCCCCTCGATGGTGGTGAAGAACCACAGGACGACGGTGGTGTCATCGGCGCGCCACGCCGGGTCAGCCGTGCGGCGCGCGGAGACGTCGCGGATGTGGTCCTCGGTGTGATGACGGGCCAACATCAGATGGATGTAGTTGCGCCAACGGGTGAAGTTGGTCCCGTCGAGGGCGAGCTTGAAGTCGAGGATGCCGGCGAGGCTGGCCGGGAGGGGTGGAGGAGGGGCGGAGGAGGAAGCTAGAGGCGCAGACTTGGGTGGAACTGCGGCGAGGGGAAGACCACCGGAGCCTGAACTCTCATCTGTAGGGGGGGCACGAGGGCGCTGGTCAGTGGAGTTGGGGGCGTCGACGGGGTTGCCGGCGGCAAGGGCCGCAGCAACAGCGTCTTGATCCGCATCAGCCGTGCGCGTGAGAGAGGGAGGGGAAGACATGGCTCTGATACCAACAAGTCAAGTGAATTGCGTTGTGTATTGCCTTAGGCTATCAGGGTTACATATACAGGTGAAAGTCCGTACATGCAGGGCACTATCCAGGAAGTGGCGTTAGACTAGGAACACCCCTATAGACTAGGCCTACTGGTTACAACAAACACACCAAGATATATATATCACAGAGGGTACATAACGTGACAGTTCAACATTCTCAACTGAGAGAGCACAAGTTCTTCAATATACTGCAGGAGCGGCAGATCCATTGCGTTGCGTTGGGGCCCATCATCCAGCCACATATTAAATCTGTGTCTATTCCGTCCACTTCGCAAGCTTCTGAATATAGCATCCAAACGGGAAGAACTAGTATTTTAATGATTCCGATCAGAGAAAGCCATCTCAATTAAATTTTCTGAAAAGAGACGATAATTTGGATAAGCTATGCATGAGGGCATGTACAACGGAGGCAGCACCATATAGCTGCCCCATCTTCCATGTAGGTTGAAACCACTGTCCAACACACATGCATCCAATGCAAACAATGGTTTCGTCAAAAGTGCTTATCTCACATCCTCTCCTCCACTTTTCCTTCTTCTCTCTCTTCTAATCTCACGGGTGGATGGAATCTTTCTCTCTTTCTCTGCTTTTGTCTCACAGGACCATGTTCTTCTCCCCGGGGAGACCGGTTCTTCTGCAGGCCACACCTCCTCCCTGCAAGCTACTGCCTTTTTCACCTCTCTCTCTTCCACGGCTGCTCACCTCCGACGTGGAACCTGCGAGGCAGCGGTTCACGCTGTAGCGTTGGCCATGCCCTGATGTACCCCAGGCTGGAACAGTTTAAGAAGGTCAACTGCTTAGGCACTGTTTGGATGCAAATTATTTCAGAGGATCTTTAAAAAAACATGATTTCTCAAAAAATGGAGTTTAAAAAACGTTTGAGGTGTTTGGCTTCAAGTAATACTGTAGCTTTTGTAAACCGCAGTATTGCTGATACAATATCCACTCTTGACTCTCTTTAAAAACGAGAAAAGCAATGCTATATCTTCCCGTCTACAGAACCTGGAATCTATTTGATGATGAATCTACATTGTTCTGCTAACAGTCTTTGATGAGTTCTCCCCTTTAGCATTAATTAAAATCTGCTAAAAAATTAGAAAAGGAGGATTAACCCCAGCCTCTGCATCTGGGCGATGCATGTAGCCATAAAACATTCTAAATGAACGTGCTCCTTAGTAACCACTTCAAGAGCCTTGACAATACCAGTTACAATCTTTGCTGAATCAAGATGATCCAAATCAAGAACCTGAAGGGTTTTCGTTTAGACACTGGACAAGGCCAACCTCAACAAATGTAACTACAGATTCTGCTGAAAGCGAGGAGCCTGTTGGCGAACGATCTGACAGAATATCATTGAGCAAATCAACATAAGCATTCATCCTCAACATTGGAGGTTTGCAACCATACCAGTAGAATTGTCTGTGAACTCAACAAATGTACTGCAGATTTCAGAACAGATCCTTTTCCGTCCTTGTGAAGAAGGAATAGATGGAAGCCACTAAAAATTGATTACCCCTTGTTGCCAATCTGTACGTCCAATCAACATCAGGCTTTCTTTCTTTCTTTTGCTTTGTAGCATGTGGAAGGAAATGCCGTAATATATGATTAAATATTCCACCACTGGCCCGGGTAGGACCCCGCGTGCTGCTCAACTGATCAGCATCGTGGCGAAGAACAACTTGAACGGTTGAAGCATAAGTTAATAGTACATCTGTGAGCAGCTTTAGGACAAATGCGTTTTTAGCCAGACATGCAGTAGCATCTTGGATTGCTTGCTTGGACTCTAGCTTCATGTGTGACAGCAACAGCCTTCCCTTTACCTTTTTTCTGAACTAGAGTCAATATCCATGTGCATGTCCATGGATGACGAACCATCAGACTGGTCCTCAGCTGTTGGTGGTGGGACAAAGGACATTACTAGATCTAATAGATGCTCAGTGACAAAGGTTTGTGGTGGCTTGCGATGAGATTTCATACTCATTGTGTTGGACATTATGATCTTTTAAGTCTAAACTGTAGATTTGCGACAGCACTGCTACAGATCCGAGGCAGTTTCAGTCCAGGTGTTGGCCTCCCCCTACTGATGCACAGTGCACTCATATATAAGAGAAAGAGAGAAAGCCTCTCATGCACGGTAGAAAAGAGTAGAAGCTGCTGACTGCTGCTCTAAGCCTAGCTCTCACACACACACTCTCTAAGTTGTCCCTGCTAAGGCTTCCGATCAAGCTCAAGCACTGAAGCAGCAGGAAGGACCAACCAAACACACAGCAGATCAATCTCCAGGTGGTGAAGGGCTAAGAAGGGAAGATGGCTGCTGCACCATCAGATCAAGGTATGATCATCTTCTCCTAATTTCTGTGGCTCAAACTTGTGCTATGTTGATCCTGGCAACTCCAGCAGTGCCATCAGAGCCTAATAGCTAGCATTAAGTATGAGCCCCTCCCTATGCTCCTCTTCACGCATCGTGAGTCACGCGCCACAGAGCCACTGGTGCGCTACCTGACCAAACTGAGCGCCCCTCGCCGAGGCTCTCTTCCTCCTCTGCTCACCCCAGCGGCCGCTCTGCACAGTGCAGAGCGCGCGCGCACGCAGGAGCTAGCTGCCCCCGAGCCCGAGACCCGGAGCTCCCTTTCTCCTTGCCGTCGTTGCCAGTTAAGCCACCACAATGATTACTCGGTCTCACCAACCGGTCTGCCTCGGTGCCCTTCGCCGATTCCCGGCCTCCTCCAACCTCGCCGGCGAACGACCCCGTTGAGCCTCCACCTCTGTTCCTCCCAAATCGGTTCGATTTGAGGCTAATCAACCAATGACAGGTGGGCCCAGCCCATGTTTAGTAAATTTCGTAAAATGCAGATTAAAAGTGAGTCAGTGACAAGTCGACCCCACCCTATCCACTTCCTTTTTTTTTTGAGAAACCCTATCCACTTCCTAAACCAGCATAAACCTCGAACTATCCAGATCCAGCCTTGATGAATAGCACAGTACATTTTATCTTTTTCTATTATCAAGTGAACTTCCTAGATTCATAGGAAATGCATTTGAACTCCAAATCAGTTGGTTCAAATTTCTATATACATATAAATTCATGGTCTATCCATCAGTATAGTTTCCACATTTTGAGAAAATACTTTTATGCAATGTTGGATTTGAATTCAAATCCAGCATAAGTCTGTCATCTTTAGAAATTCGTAATCAAATCCTGTTGACCCAACTCCAGAACCAAAAGGTGTCTCATTTACCATCTATTCGAGTGGATTTGATAAAACTAACTAGAAGGGTTGGGCACGCTTTGCTGCACCATTGGTGTTGTTGGGTTTTATTAAAAAAAATTACCCCCCACCCCCCGTTTGAAAATATAATGTGTATTTTTTTTGAAAAAACAAACTTTTTAAGTTTTATCAATTTTTTAGAGAAATATAACATTAGATTCACCACGAAATGAATTTTCTTATTTTATTTATTTAATATTGTGGATGTCGATATTTTTGGCTTTGAACTTGGTCAATGTAAAAGAGACTTGACTTAAAAAAAATACACCTTATATTTTAGAACGGGGGGACATTTGGTTTGGCAAGTGGGGGGATGATGATGTGTATTTTCTCTTTATTTATAATATGATGTTTTAGTGTGCTTTTTGTGGTGTGATTCTATGTTATTTGCTAATCAACGCGGTGTGATTCTATGTTATTTGTTAATCAACCCATATTTATGAGGAGGGATTTTTTGCGTTGGCTATTGCATCTAGTGCTTCTTTTTTTCTAGGTGTGAGGAGGGTCGTGCTTGGATAGGCAGCTTGAGTTTTTTTTGTTTTTTTAGGGGGATAGGCAGCTTGAGTTGATCAACGGGCACACCGTTGGTACCCTCGTGTGCGATGTGTTGAAAAAGGACAAGAGTCCAGAGGCCCAGTGCCATGTTATGAAGTTTGTTTACACGAGGGACGAATACTAATCGAGTGAACTCTTCGTTAGTGTCGTCCGGGGAAAGGTATTGATCGAGTGTTTACCTTGAGTGTTGTTGTACGGCGAGTCGTGGCAGACACGTAAGTTCCTCGTATCTTATGGGTCCAGTGTGCAACCTATGTAGAATGTTAAACTATTCGAATAGCCGTGCCCACACTTAAGGACAATTGGATGACCACGCTTAACTATGTCCGTGTTTTTTGGTTCACATCATTCGGATGGGAAGGGGATGAGAAATGTCGGTACAGAAGATGGTGATGGTTGTGATCTGTGGTCATAAAGTTAGAGTTGCCTATAACTCTGTTTATGTTGATATTTGTAACTGTAGATATCATGGTTAAGGTGAAGTATTTCACCCGGAAGTTTCAAAAGAGTAGGACATGCATGTGCTAGCAAAATCAGCTTTCCGCAAATTAAGAAGAAGTAAGAGGGAACTACCTAGGAGCAATCACATCAATTTCAAGTCATCCACCGTCTGATCAGCCACCTGAGTGTACCAGATCAATCGGGCGTCCCACGGCACGTCGCACGACTTCGTGCTAGCTGGCCGGGCCAACGTAATGGGCTGCTTCTCCTGAACTGGGCCAATTTGCCTTATTCTCACTGGCCATCTCGTGTAGGAAACAAGGCCACCCAGCCCAGCTGTTCGCACACGAACACGGTTACCGTGTATCTCCAACGTCGAGGGTGATGCATCGCAGCTCACGTCGAAGGAGACCCGTCCGGAAGCGCGGTACGCAGGCAATCCCGCGGGTGCTTTTGATGACCCGAAACCCCACACGCCCGGGAGGGACCGGCGAGCTGCGCATCAAGTGGGCGACCAAGGAAGATGAGTGCCTCGCCGAAGCATGGAAGGTCGTCTGCCTCGACCCGATCACCGGCACGAACCAGAGCTTCGACACGTATTGGTACAGCATCAAGGCCGAATTCGACGAGCGCAAGCTCGTCGACCCCTACTTCAAAGGCATCCACATGCAGCGGGGGTCGAAGGCGATGGCAAACCATTGGGGGCTCATCCAAACGGCGTGCAACAAATGGCATGGGATCGTCGAGGAGGTCGCGGCTCGTCCGGAGAGCGGCACCAGCGTCGAGGATCAGGTACAGCACGCCGTCCTCTCCCTATTCCTCTCGCCGTGCGATCGCCCATTTGCGCTCCCGCGCCGACTGATGCCCGCTCTTCGGCGCAGCTGCTGCGCATGTTCGCCATGTACCGCGACGACAACGGCGACCAGGAGTTCAAGTACCTCCACGTCTTCAAACGGATCCAAAAGTGCGAGAAGTGGGCGGATATCCGGCGCACCCTCGCCAAGGCCAAGGAGACGTACATACCGGACGCGCCGACTCCGGGAGCGGGCGCCCGGACGGCAACAAAGGGGCCAAGAAGGAGAAACACGCCGAGTCGGCTGCCGCACGCGTGCAGGAGTCCATCGAGCATTGCCTCGCCGACGCCAACACCAGGGCCACCCAACGAGAAGAGAAAACTGAAGCGAGGTGGGCTGCTTTGATGACGAACAGCGCCGTCAAACTTGACTTGCTCCGGTCCAACGTCGCCGCGAAGAAGAGGAACAACGACCTGACTTTCTTGATGGGCAGCGCTGACATGCTCCAGAGCGGCGGCGAGAAGCTCAAGGCTTGGTTCTTGGCGGAGCGAGGCCTCGTCCTGAACCTGATACCGGCGACTCCAACGCTGACGCCGACGCCACCGCCGCCGCCCAGCCCGACTGACGATCTCTCCGTGACGCCCAGCAGCACAGAAGCCGCGCCGACTAGTCCAGAAGCCGCGCCGACTCCTCCCAGCCCACGCACGCCGACGACGACGCCGGAGGTCGAGCTCGACGTTTGATGCATTCCATTCGCGTCCTTCCTTTTTTTGTGCGCCGAACTACTGCCTATCCTTTCATTTGATCGCCGAACTATGGCACTAAATCGCCGAACTATTGCGATGATCGCCGGATTGTGGCTTTTTTTGGAGCGGGAACGATCGAGTTTGAATATGGGACGCGTGTCTGACGCCTTAGGGGACGACACCTGGGGGCGTGGCTGGGGCCTTAGTCGCCCCAAATCGCAGGATGGACGCCCGAAAATGCGTCGGCCTATGCGCTGGGGGCCGAACAAGTGCAGATGCTCTAAGAATTCAGTCAAATGGAACCCGAGTTCCGTGCTGCAGCAATTATACGGTTGACAAAGGGGACACGTGACCAATTACATGCTTCATCTTCTATATATATATATATATATGCTCACAAATAACCATATCAACTGACGCACACTCACCACCATCATAGATCAATATAACTCTAAACACTTGGTCTCAAATTTTAACTGGTTGTATCGACTTCTTGAATTCACGGACAATAGTGCTACAAATTACTTCAACTGAATTTAGTTTATACAAGCGTTGCAACCACAAAAGAAGAGCAACCAAGAAAAGCTCGCAACTCCAACCGACTGGTATTAATTAAATACGCTGCCCTAGCCTCGACAACATCCAGTTAGCTCCCATGACACCCATCCTTCGACGATGTTCAGCCCTCATTTCCTTAGATGTCACGAAGTGGATTTTGGCAAGTGACCCAATGCCCCGGGGCATTCGCTTCTGCACTGAACGCTGGTCCTCATTTGTACAAGGGAACTTTATCGGCAGATTCACGCCCGGGCACATACCACGTACCACTGCATCAGACGTGCGCGCATTCTCTACCTTCTTGTGACACTTGGCACATGCCAGACTATCATACAGGTACACATCCTGTAGATTCACCGCTGCTTTCAGGACACGCCTGACATGAGCCACCATGTAGTCTTTAGCTTGAAAGCCGACGAGGATGAACTTGGCCAGACAGTGGTGCTTGAAATTTGATGTAGGTGATTCCCACTCAACGCCCTTGTTCTCGCTAATCTCCTGATCCATTTTCATTTCACATGGATGGTCCCATACCTGCACCCATAGGACAAAGGTGAATGAAACAGGTTAATTTTGCACTCCAAATGAAAGCACAGGTGTGTGCAATCATGCAACCGAGATAATAGAGCAACCCCTCAAACAAAAGACTGGAGGAGAGAACATACAGCCACGTGGTAAAACAACTCCTAAAAAAAAGGCAAAAATAGAACAAGATTTATTAGCTAAGAACATACCATCATGTAGAGCTCCTCCAGGGACGGCGCCGCTTCCAAGAAGAACATTGTCCAGGTGAGATCATACCCTTCAGGAATTTTAACTAGATTGAGAATCCTTAGTTGCTGGAACACATATGCCTGTCTTCTGGTCAAACACTCTGGTTGAACCCAAACCTGCAACAGTAAGCATGTGATAGGATGAGTAGGGAACAAGTGAAGCCAGAACAAAGCAATCAACCCACAACTTACCTTTTCACATTTAAACCCCAAAGTCAGGTCTCGAACAGAGGTCTCATGGAGAAACATACTCAGCTTGACGTTTTTGTGGAAACTATGAGCAGCATTTGAAAGTCTCAGAACCCTGAGCAATGGGACATAGCCCAGTGACAGTGGTAGTTCTGCATGATATAACCATAACAAAAACGCCAGCCAGGTGAGTTTCGGAACCCAGGTGAGCTCGACCATGTCAAAACGGCAATCAACAATACTAAGCTCACTGAGCTGTGCGTGTTCAACTTGGAGCGTTATCCAATCCTCTGTGTCACAATTGAAAAAACCTAAATAATTTAATTGCTTGCAAGTGACAAGGATGTTAGAGACAAAGTTGGATTCACGGAATCTCAAATTCTCCAGGTAGAGGCGTGTGAGACCAGCAAATGCATTGTGGCATTCATTAAAAAATGACACAAACCGTGTCCCAAACTTCACCATCTCATCAATACTACACTGGCGTCCTTTCTGCTGTGTCAAAACTGTGAATTCGGCTTTCTCGACCTTGAGTGTCGCCATGGCATTGCCAACAGTATGCCCAACAGATATTGGGGTATCACCTCTCAAGTAGAACGTCGTGCTCAAGAGGCGGATGGTGCATCCACCTGGATCTCTGTGTGCCAGCGTGCTCTCTGTCGCTTTGACCACAGCTGCATTGGCTGCATTGACTGCATTGATCCTAAGCAATGCATTGATCCGAAGCAATTTTTCATCCAATTCATCATCAGGTATGCTAGCTTGTGGGGACAGAAAATCGCGAGCACTTATTTTAAGCCGTGAGAGATTGGCAGGAAGCTGACTCCAACGTCTGGAGAGGACACTGGTTCTTGTAACATCACGGAAATTGAGACGGTCAAGAATGTTGACCAGTATGTCATTGGGCAACTTGCTGATCCTATCATCTTCCTTACATTTCTGCATTTGGCATTGGAAGAAATCAGAGTTGTTATCACATTACAGACAATTACGCAATATTGATAGTCTCTTTGTCTACTGTTGCAAAAACGCAGCTTTGGTTTGGCTAAGGTAGCACAGAATCGATGAAAAAAATGTACCAAAAACTAAATTTTGATAAGACTCGAAAGATGAAATTTTGATGCTGTCTGGAAGACTAAAATCTGACCCCTGGTTGCTAAGGACACCCCCATGGCTCCCTCGTAGATCTGCTGATGGCAATTTATTATACTTTCCCACATAAGGGCACAAATTTGATTATACACATTTTATAGTTTCCAACAGAAAAAAAAGGAATTTTGATATGTTCCCACTAAGAAGGTTAGGTTTTGTCCACCAGTTTCGATTATGGTTGCTACCTTTTACTATTCCTTGTTGTGAGAAATATTTTTTTTTTGCGGGTAAAGCTATATGCAGTAAGAAAAAGGATTTGAAGGACCAACTCACCAGCTTGTCGAGGGAGGATTCCGCCTTAACCGATGGTTTGGCCATCAATTTGGCAGCCTCTCGCCGGCGACTAGTCCTCGCCATCGCCTGAGTTGCCGCCGGTCAGTCTGAAAACTGATGTCTAGGGAGTTGCTGCTGCGCGTCTTCTCCGAAGATTGACGGGCGACGCAGTGCCTCCCGGCCAGATATATATATATATATATACAGCTGCCGGGTTGCCGCCACCAACGGAAACTCGGAGACTGAATTCGAAAGAGGGCCTGTTTCTGATTGTAATCCGGAAAGGACTGCTTTGATTCCGGATTAGCCACTAAAAAGGGGAACCGCTTCGATTTCCGACTGCGGCTCAGAGAGGAGCCGCTTGATTGCTTGGATTGCCGGTTGCAGCTCGGAGAAGGGCCGCTTGATTGCGGATCGCCGCTCCCAAAAAAGCTGCTGCTCTTGCTGCTTCGATTGGGGACTGCGGCTCCCAAAGGGGGAGCTGCTTATTTGGTCGCCTACTCGCAAGCAGCACTGGATCCTCATTCGAGGCATCCGACGGCGATTGCGGCGGCGAGAGGGGGGAGATGGGCGCACGGCAGGAGGCGGCGGCGCATAACTGAAACCCTAGGTGGGAGGGGGCGGCGTGGAAGGGAGGATCGCCATTTATATACTGCGGCCTGCGATGGAGGAATGATGGGCTAAGGCCCATTGTTCATCACCCCTAAAAAAATGTGTACATGCGGCCTGCCATGGAGGGATCATGTGCTAAGGCCCAATGTTCATCACCATTTATATAGAGGGATGATGTGCTAAAGCCCAATGCTCATCACCATTTATATATGCGGCGTGGTTGGGAGGATCACCATTTATATAAGCAACCTGCTAATGACAGAAAGTTGCAAGCAAAAACATCCCTAGTGTGCGTGTGCATCACCCCTAAAAAATGTGTATGTGCATCCCTTTCTTGTAGTACTTCGCAAAAATGTAGTGCAAGTACAAGAAAATTCACTTTGCTGGACGAGCTTAGACGTGAGCCCTATTTTTTAGTAACGCCAAAATGGTATTTCAAAGTTTCAAAAAATTCCGAAAAAAAATCAACATGTTTATATGGATGTGCTACTACACGTGTGCAAATTCTGATGATGAAATAAGTAGCCATGTGAGTTACGTAAAAATGACAAAATCGTGATTTTGTAAAGATGAACATTGCTTCTATTATTCACTATTTAGAAATCACCATTTTGTCATTTTTGTATAGCTCCCATGTTTACTTATTTCATCACCAAACTTTACATGTGTGTAATATATATCCATATGATCATGAAGAATTCTTTTTTTTAATATGATTTTTAAACTATTTAAATTAAATTCCTCCAATGCACCCATGCAAAAAAAATGCACTCTCGCAAGTACTTCTCTGCATTGTTTGTTTTTCACATGTAACCTGCATGAAAAGCACACCCACAAAACCACACTGGATACTATCGCCCTTTGTGGATGCGAGCTTTTTGGCTGATTCTAATAAAGGTGCAATTGCGAGTATTACAAGGAATCCTCATCTTACCTGTCTAAGGTCAGAGAATCCATTACTGACTGTAAAATTGCATAGCATGTAGCCATCCCGTTTCATCTGCATAGATAATCCAAGACTCAAAACTAGAGCTGAAATATTCTTTCAGTACCAGAAAACGACGGTTCCTGAACATTTAAATTCATCCATGGCAGCAACTAGTTTAGCATGCACACTCCACAAACAAGAAACAATGTAGTATTTAAATATATCAACAATCTGTCACTGCCTAAGAAGCAGATCAAGAGGTATTACACTACTACCTCCGTTTTAGTTTACAAGTCCTGCACGTATATCTAGGTTGCCAATTTTATCACCTTAATATAATCTATATAACACAAAAATTATACCATTTGAAAATAGAACATCTGAAGTTTATATTGGTATATTTTTTTGTAATATACGACTTGTATTAGGTTGGTCAAATCGACGATCTAGGGGTATGTGCACGCCCTATAAACTGAAAGAGAGGGAGTACTTCCCTACATTGTTTGTTTTTCATATGTAACCTGCATGAAAAGCACGCTCACGAAACCACACTGGATGATATCGCCCTTTGTGGATGCGAGTTTTTTGGCTAATTATAATAAAGGTGCAATTGCGGGTATTACAAGGAATCCTCATCTTACCTATCTAAGATCAGAGAATCCATTACAGACCGTAAAATTGCATGGCGTGTATCCATCCCGTTTCATCTGCATAGATAATCCAAGACTCAAAAATAGAGCTGAAATATTCTTTCAGTATTAGAAAACGACGGTTCCTGAACATTTAAATTCATCCATGGCAGCAACTAGTTTAGCATGCACACTCCACAAACAAGAAACAATGTAGTATTTAAACATATCAACAATTTGTCACTGCCTAAGAAGCAGATCAAGAGGTATTACACTAGGAGAACTAAGTTAGATCATAAATAGTACTCACAGAAGTGGGAAGATTAGCAATGTGAGAGTGCTCATCTCCTGATACCATTTCAACAGCTATTTGATGGCCATCTGGTGATTCAGACTCAAGAAGGCAAAGAACGTAGTGAGATTGATCAACTATACCTGCCACATGTGAAGTTTTTAGGACAAGAGTAGAACTAAGAGCACAATAAGATTATGCGCGCTCAAGTAGAAACAAACCCACATCTACAGAAATACTGTACACGGTGAAAAACAAGTCTTCTAATATTTCGAGAGTTTTGCATTCTCCTAGTCGGATAGCTTGTTCAAGGCCACTGCCACTATCTTCAATTCCACACGTCTACCCACTAACACTATCTTCAAGGCTAGCGGCCGAATCCCACCTTACAAAAATCAAACTTTACATCCTATCTAAGGGGAAAATATCTGGTGCACCGGAGCTTGTGGTGCTACCGGTGCATCAAACTCACATTGTGCTTTTAAAATATTCAAAATTTGAAAAAAAAATTAGCACACTCACAAAACATCAATGTAGGTTGTCACTAAATTTCAAGTCAAGATTCGAAACATAACTTAAAAAAAATGACAAATTCAACACTAAATAGTACATAACATAACTTGGGCTTTAGATTTAACCCATTATCACACTGATGTCAAATTTATCATTTTTGTATCTCAAAAAATATTTAAAATTTTTACACGAAATTTTGTGACATCATACATTGATGTTGCCTTAACGTGCTAGATTTTTTTTAAACATTCTATGGCATCTGGAGCACCGGTAGCACCACAAGTGCGAGTGCACCGAATACATTCCACTACCTAAGGCATCACCTAAACCACATTCCTCCTACTCCAGCATCTACACTACTCTGCACGAGCTACACATTCTCCTCCATGCTACAGGAGATGTTCATTAGGTCGTCAAACACTAATCTACCTCCTCCAATGAGTTAGTTCACAGACGAAAAATAGAGGTCATCTTCTTGCTCTTCTTCCAAGAAAACCGCGACGGCCAGCTCCCTTCCCTGCTGATCTTCCCCCTCCTCTTCTTCTTGCCCGCACCTCTCTCCCTCCTCCCATAACTCCCTGTACCTGTCAACCGAAACACATAGGTAGGTAACCAAAACATGACGCACCATGCATAGTATCCCTGCACTCTGCAGCAGAAAATGGCCGGTGAGACGGTCTTACTTTGCCACCAGAGTGTCGTGCACGGCGTCAAGCTGGTCCAGGTGGATGGTGATGTCCACTCTCTCCAGCCCCTGGTTCTTAAGCAGCAAAGACTCAATATTAGGCAAGGAACATGTTTAAATAACACGTGACGACAACTCTACTGCTCACCCTTTTTGGGCCTGATGACAACGACAACGATGGTGGTTTATCTTGTGTTCCCACCAGCACGTACTACCTGTGATTACATCTATTCATGATGGTGGTTTACTAGCAAATCCAAACAGGGAGCACTATGTTAATCACCAACAACTTGATGATCAATAGCACTTTGCATTCTCGGACACAGAGAGCACATTACATCACCTGGTATTATGGCCTTTCTGCCTGGTTATTATCTGCTTCCTTCATCGATGGCTTCCGAAGGTCAATGACATCAGGTGTTTCCACGCCAGCTGGAGTACTGTCACAATAACAAGGACAAGTGAATACCTAGTGTCTACTGCACTATTAAATTGGAAAATAAAATGGTAACTGACAACAGAAGAACACAAGTATAGATAATTACCTTAAGATGGTGTCAACAGAGCGAATGCCTTCTACTATTTCCCCATCTTCCAGTTCCTCCTCCTCTTCCTCTTGACAAATGCCTTATACTATTTCCCCCTCTTCCAGTTCCTCCTCTTGTTCCTCTTGCCGGATGCCTTCCGCTATTTCACCATCTTCCAGTTCCTCCACCTCCTCTTGCCGAATACCTTGTACTATTTCCCATCTTCCAGCTCCTCCTCTGGATGCAGCAGTACAACACTGAAGATGGATTGGTGGCAGGTGGCTGCGGCAGCCTCATACCCGGCAGGCGTCCTTGTTGAGGAGTGCGCCGGACTGGTGGGTGCCCGTACTCGGCAAGCGTCCTGATTGGGACCTCAGGTCTTAGATGTTAGGTTTGGCTGCGAGGTTTGTTTGGTATTAGGCCCAAACTATCAGCATCCCTTCATCAACTGGATAGGAGTAGCGACAGATGTTGCCTAGACGGTGGCTTTAGTCTTCCTGTTGTATGACTTTGTAAGATCTTGTGTGAATAATTAATAAAGTGGCTGCATGCATCGTTGAGATGCTAAGGCCGGGGGTCCTCCTCCTTTTCTTAAAAAAAAAATCTTCCAGCTCCTCCTCTTCCTCTTGCCAAGTGCTTCTTCTATTTCCTCGTCTTCCAGGTCCTACTCCTCATCTTCCTCTTTCGGAATGCCTTCTTCTA
The DNA here is from genome assembly GCF_018294505.1 of Triticum aestivum. NCBI lineage: Eukaryota > Viridiplantae > Streptophyta > Magnoliopsida > Poales > Poaceae > Triticum > Triticum aestivum. Next base: position 487,227,710 of record NC_057811.1, read on the forward strand.
TTTTCTCATCTTCCAGTACCTCTTCCTCTTCTTCCTCTTCTAGAATGCCCTTCTCTATTTTTTCCATCTTCCAGTTCCTCGTCCTCCTCTTCCTCTTCCTCTTCTTCGTCCAATTCTCCCCGGAGTGTGCTGCGATCAATAGGTTCCTCTCCCCACATAATTGCCGAAAGCAAATGTTAATTCTGCTCCAGAGAAACCATACTGCAATATGACTAATATAACTTAATTTACAAGGTTTGTCATGCTGCAGGAATCCAAAAACATTTTCATATAACAGTATACGACTAATACAACTAATATAACTAATATAACTTAATTTACAAGGTTGGGTTGGGTGCCTATGCGGTTGGCAAGAGACAATGGCAGGTTTACAAAGGAGATGTAGCAATTATTAGACGGTGTAAATAGCAACTTTTTAATAGATAAGGTAGCTCGTCACTTGGGGGCTTCCTCCACTCCCGAGGTCCATCACCAATGCTGTCGCCTGATGACGATGGTTTATCTTGAGCTCCCACCAGCACATACCTGCAAAGTTAGAACATGTGGCGTGTGACTTTTATGGTTGACAAGCTATACAGGGATCGGGAACATGTGGCGTGTGACTTTCATAGGTTTGGCTAGGGAAGCATACGCGTGGCTCGACGCGAACAGTGCCCGTGAGGATCATTTCTTCTTTCTGTTCCGGAGGGAAGAAACAACATGTTGATGATTAACAACAACGACTAGCCAAGCCAAGTGGTGCTATAGCAGAATGATTTGTTAACCATCAAGAAATTGATGTATAATGGCCATTTGTCCTGGTTACCTTCCTCTGCAGCTTCGAAGGTCAATAACATCAGGTGTTTCCACAGCTTGGAGTACTGTTACAGCAACAAGGAAAATGAGAAACTAAGTGTCTACTGCACTATTTAATTGAAATTAAAAATGGTAAATGGCGATTAAAATAACTGGCAACAAGAACAGAAGTATGTGTATCCGCCATATGTGATAAAAATGGTAAATGGCGTTTAAAATGGTAAATGGCACGTTAGCAAGTGTAACATAGGCGGCCACGTCAACACTAGTTGTGTATCCGCCATATGTGATATGTCCTTTTTTTTGCGGGATATATGTTTTTTTGGCAAAAGGAGGATGACCCCAGCCTCTGCATCTGGAAGATGCATGCTGCCATTTTATTAATTATTCTCGAGAACCTTACAAAGTAGAACAACAATATGTCTGAATCCGCAATCTTGGCAACATCTGTCGCTACTCCTATCCAAATGATGAAGGGGTGCAAGCTGGGTCACATACCCAGACCTCTCACCTAAGCCTAGCATCTAAAACCGGAAGCCCCGACCGAGCCATCTGCTAGGTTCGGGGCTCAAACCGGTCCGTCGCACTCACATATGTCATCGCCGCCGTCTTCCACTGGTCCATCTTCATAGCAGATTGAGGTGACAACCTTGGAAGGTCCTCCGCCATCGACGCCACCACGACACCAAACGACGACCTCCACCTACGCGAGCCTTGGCAGGTTCTCCGCCATTGACGCCACCACGACGCCAGCCGACGACCTCCACCTACGCGAGTCCATCTCCAAGCAACGGACGTAAATCCATGCTAGGATAGGGCCGCACCACCGTCGTCGCCCACCACCCACAAGCGCCACCTAACCCCAAGGTTCCCAAAGCGGCGCCTTCAAGAAGGGAACGACGCTTTGAGCGCCGTCGCCGCCCAACAAAGTTAGGGCTTTCGCCAGGGAGACCTAGGGGAAGGTGAAGTGAGGAGATCAGTCCATACCGACGCCTCCAAGGAGGGGAACGACGCCCTCGGGCGTCGCCGTCGGCGCGGCCTGTCAAGGCCGGCCAGGGATTTCTCCCGAACTAGATCCCCGCCACCAGCAGCGCCTCCTGTACATAACCGGTGACCAAGAGGAAGCGCGGCCCAACCAGGCTGGCCCGCACGCCGAACAAGGGAGGAGGGGAGGCGCCAGATCGCGCGCACCGGCCGCCGCAGAAGCTGCTGTAGGCCGCCAACGACCACCGAATCCCGCCGCCCGCGCGGCCGGGACACAAGATCCACCGCCCGCACGGCTGCTAGCCGGTCGTGCCTTGCCAATGAAGCTGCCGCTCCAAATCCTGGGTTCCCCATGCAGAAGCAGGACAACCGAGGCCCCGCCGCCACCATCCTTGACGCCCCGGGCTTGCCCGGCGGCTGCCTCAGGCGGTGGCGAGGAGGTCGGACGGGGTGGGGAGGGGGCCGCGGCAGCGCGACTAGGGTTCCCCCGCCGCCGCCGGGAGAGGTGACGCGGGGGTCGCGAGAGGAGGGGGTCGCCTTGCGGGATATATGTGATATGTCCTCAACGTCGGTCATCGAACCCTCGGGGCTGGCCACCCGCAACCACTTGGACGCGGTCTGAGGCCATTGGTACAAGTGTGTAAATGATCCACGACTACATCCTAACAAAATTTGGACATGGCCATTGTAAAACATAGGGTTTGGGAAACTGGCTCGACACCCTAAAACGGGGTGTGGCTATCTCAATATATAGACGTACCAAGAGGTACAATACAAGGCCTATACAAGACTACGTATATACAGTCTAACACCCTCCCTCAATCTTAACTATAGCCTGAAGTACAAAGTAAGTTAAGATTGCGCCTACAGCCTACAAACTGTGGTTGTGGAAGAGTCTTCGTGAAGATGTCAGCAAGTTGATCCTTTGAGGAGATGAACTTGATACAAAGTAGTCTCTGTGCAACACGTTCCCGAACAAAGTGATAGTCAACCTCACTGTGTTTCGTCCTAGCATGAAACACCGGACTAGATGAAAGGTATGTAGCACCGATGTTGTCACACCACAGAACTGGAGGAAGACCTGGAGAGATTCTCAACTCCCGCAATAAGGACTGTACCCATATGATCTCAGCGGTGGCATCAGCAACTGCTTTATACTCAGCTTCAGTACTGCTATGAGACACGGTGGCTTGCTTGCGAAAGTTCACAAGACGGTGCAGACTGAAGGAGCAGACCATCGAGGCAGTGGAAGAGACATACCGCAGAATGCGCTTAACTGCCGAGAAATGAGTGGTACGAGGTGCATGAAGGTACTGGCACACACGGTTGACTGCATAAGAGACATCAGGCCTGGTGATAGTGAGATATTGCAGACCGCCAACAAGACTGCGATACTCAGTGGCGTCATCAGTGGAAAGAAGATCTCCATCAAGAGCAGACAACCGATCAGTCGCAGACATTGGAGTGATAGCATGTTTGCATTTGAGCATCCCAGCACGACGCAACAAATCCAAAGAATACTTCTTCTGAGTCAGAGTCAACCCAGCAGAAGACCGTGACACCTCCAAACCAAGGAAGTAATGTAGGGCACCCAAATCCTTGACAGCAAACTCCTCACTCAACGCAGACACAAGGTGATCAGCAGCAGCATCAGAGGAACTGACAAGGATGATATCATCAACATAAACCAATAGATACATCGTCACCTCAGGACGCTGAAGGAGGAACAGTGATGTGTCAGCAGTGGAGGGAATAAACCCAAGAGTCCGGAGAACAGAACCAAGGTGCGCATGCCACGCACGAGGCGCCTGTTTAAGTCCATACAACGCCTTGACCAGACGACAGAGATGATGCGGACGTGTAGGATCAACAAAACCTGGTGGTTGACGCATATAAACCTCTTCCTCAAGAACTCCATGGAGGAAGGCATTCTGCACGTCAAGCTGACGAAGAGACCAACCACGAGTAACAGCAAGAGACAGTAGTATACGAATAGTAGTAGGCTTGATAACTGGACTGAACGTGTCTTCATAATCAAGACCATACCTCTGCTTGAAACCCTTGGCAACCAGCCATGCCTTGTAGCGTTCAATAGAACCATCTGCATGTCGTTTTACCTTAAACACCCATTTGGAGTCAATGATGTTGATGCCAGAGACCCGAGGAACAAGTTGCCAAGTGCCATTTTCAGCAAAGCCTGACCATGGACATTGGATGTCGTTGATAACGGGATCACATCATTAAGAGAATGATGTGATGGACAAGACCCAATCCTAAGCATAGCATAAAAGATCGTGTAGTTCGTTTGCTAGAGCTTTTCCAATGTCAAGTATCTTTTCCTTAGACCATGAGATCGTGTAACTCCCGGATACCGTAGGAGTGCTTTGGGTGTGCCAAACGTCACAACGTAACTGGGTGACTATAAAGGTACACTACGGGTATCTCTGAAAGTGTCTGTTGGGTTGACACGGATCGAGACTGGGATTTGTCACTCCGTATGACGGAGAGGTATCTCTGGGCCCACTCGGTAATGCATCATCAAAATGAGCTCAATGTGACTAAGGAGTTAGCCACGGGATCATGCATTACGGTACGAGTAAAGTGACTTGCCAGTAACGAGATTGAACAAGGTATTGGGATACCGACGATCGAATCTCGGGCAAGTAAAGTACCGATTGACAAAGGGAATTGTATACGGGATTGATTGAATCCTCGACATCGTGGTTCATCCGATGAGATCATCGTGGAACATGTGGGAGCCAACATGGGTATCCAGATCCCCCTGTTGGTTATTGACCGGAGAGGCGTCTCGGTCATGTCTGCATGTCTCCCGAACCCGTAGGGTCTACACACTTAAGGTTCGGTGACGCTAGGGTTGTAGAGATATTAATATGCGGAAACCCGAAAGTTTTTCGGAGTCCCGGATGACATCCCGGACATCACGAGGAGTTCTGGAATGGTCCGGAGGTGAAGAATTATATATAGGAAGTCCAATTTCGGCCACCGGGAAAGTTTTGGGGGTTATCGGTATTGTACCGGGACCACCGGAAGGGTCCCGGGGGTCCACCGGGTGGGGCCATCTATCCCGGAGGGCCCCATGGGCTGAAGTGGGAAGGTAACCAGCCCTTAGTGGGCTGGGGCGCCCCCCATGGGCCTTCCCCCTGCGCCTAGGGTTGGAAACCCTAGGGTGGGGGGGCGCCCCACTTGACTTGGGGGGGAAGCTACCCCCCTTCCCCCTTGGCCGCCACCCCCCATGTAGATGGGTTCCAGGCCGGCGCCCCCCTCCCAGGGGGCCTATAAATAGTGGGGGGGAGGGAGGGCAGCAGCACCACAGCCCCTGGCGCCTCCCTCTCCCCCTGCAACACCTCTCCGTCCCGCTTGTGCTTGGCGAAGCCCTGCCGGGATCCCGCTACTTCCACCACCACGCCGTCGTGCTGCTGGATCTCCATCAACCTCTCCTTCCCCCTTGCTGGATCAAGAAGGAGGAGACGTCGCTGCTCCGTACGTGTGTTGAACGCGGAGGTGCCGTCCGTTCGGCACTCGGTCATCGGTGATTTGGATCACGGCAAGTACGACTCCATCAACCCCGTTCATTGAAACGCTTCCGCTCGCGATCTACAAGGGTATGTAGATACACTCCTCTCCCCTCGTTGCTAGTATACTCCATAGATGGATCTTGGTGATGCGTAGGAAAATTTTAAATTCTGCTATGATCCCCAATAGTGGCATCATGAGCCAGGCCTATGCGTAGTTACTATGCACGAGTAGAACACAAAGCAGTTGTGGGCGTAGATGTTGCCAATTCTTCTTGCCACTACTAGTCTTATCTTGTTTCGGCAGTATTGTGGGATGAAGCGGCCCGGACCGACCTTACACGTACGCCTACGTGAGACAGGTTCCACCGACTGACATGCACTAGTTGCATAAGGTGGCTAGCGGGTGTCTGTCTCTCCCACTTTAGTCGGAACGGATTCGATGAAAAGGGTCCTTATGAAGGGTAAATAGAAATTGGCATATCACGTTGTGGTTTTACATAGGTAAGAAACGTTTTTGCTAGAAACCTATACAAGCCACGTAAAAACTTGCAACAACAATTAGAGGACATCTAACTTGTTTTTGCAGCATGTGCTATGTGATGTGATATGGCCAGAAGATGTGATGAATGATATATGTGATGTATGAGATTGATCATATTCTTGTAATAGGAATCACGACTTGCATGTCGATGAGTATAACAACCGGCAGGAGCCATAGGAGTTGTCTTTATTTTTTGTATGACCTGCGTGTCATTGAAGAACGCCATGTAAATTACTTTACTTTATTGCTAAACGCGTTAGCCATAGAAGTAGAAGTAATCGTTGGCGTGACAACTTCATGAAGACACAATGATGGAGATCATGGTGTCATGCCGGTGACGAAGATGATCATGACGCCCCGAAGATGGAGATCAAAGGAGCAGAATGATATTGGCCATATTGTAGGAGATATGCCCTAGAGGCAGTAATAACAGTTATTTTGTATCTCCAAAGTTTGTAATGAATGTTTAGCTTCCATGCTATAACTGCAATGATTCCCGAGTCTGCAATATCCACGAGGCTCGGAGGGAAACTCATGTGCACGTGTGGTATACTAAACGGTAAAATGTATTCCTAGTCTTGCCTCTAAGACTGGCTCATGTATTGCATGATGATCCTGTTTTCCTGATCATGGGCATGTCTATGCTGGCAATTCTGAGGGCGCGATGTTGGTAGAACACTTGTGTTGAATCGACCCAAATTGATGTTAAGCTATGAGATACCTTCGTCACAAGTTTATGGTTAATATCATTGAGATAGTTAATGTTTGCATAATTCCTTAGACCATGAGAGTATCAAGTTCCTTCGTGCTTTCTTCGTGAACTTTGGGGTTTGTTAAACGTCATCCGTAACTGGGTGGCTATTACGGCAGCTTTCGGGTTCACGGAAAAGTATAGGAAGTAACAAGATAGCTCAAGATTGGGATTTGCTCCTCCGACGATGGAGAGATATACTCGGGCCCTCTCGGTGTAATGGTATCCATCATCGTCTGGCCAGACACATTGTGATTTGATCACTGGGATGCCGGAACACGGAAACGAGAAAAGAGAACAAAACCGGTAACGAGGTAACTTGCATGGTGGACAAATTGTTCGTCCATGGGCATGCAATAAATCTCACCTCGGGTGTTTGTGACATATCGCGAAGCAACAGGAATAGCTCACTGCAACTGGAGGTTCACTCGAATATTCATTCGTGTGGGTATAGGGGTCAATATGGGTGTCCACGGCTCCGATGTTGATCATTGATCGGAAGGGGTTCCAGGTCATGTCTATACTTCACCGAACCTATAGGGTCACACGCTTAAGGGTCATCTATCTACTGAATACTAGACAGGGAGTCTGAGAGAAAATCACCGGAAAAGTTTCGGACACCGAAAAGTTTCGGACAGCGGAATCGTACCGCAGAGAGAGGTCATCGGATAAGTTTCGATGATACCGAAAAGTTTTTTCGGGATACACCATTAAGTCAAATTGGTTTCGGCACATGCCTGATAATTCTTGGAGGATGCCAGAATCATTCTGGAAGCTTTTTGGAATTTTCTGAGATAAAAACCGGAAATGTTCCGGAGCTGCCGGAGCCACTTCAGATGCGTTTCGCAGATGAAAATCACTAAAACCGGAATTGTTTCGGAACGCGTTGAAAATCATTTTAGTGGGTACTGGAAATGTTCTTAGCCCACATAAATATTTTCAGTTCGATCAGACGCTGAAAAATGTCGTCGTGAATAGTGAAAATCAGCTTTATGGTTACTTTATGGAAAGCCACCTTTTGGGGCTTTGCTCCAAAAGATCTTGGGGATGACATGGATGGATAGGACCCATTTTTTGGGCCCCTCATGGGGGTGTGGCCGGCCACATGGGGTATCCCCCCTTGGGGACCCTTTTGTTCATTGGTTTCACTTCTAGGTCCTTGTGGAAGGACTTCATTCATGTGCATTTTGGGTTTTTGTGTGAAACTACCCTACCCCTTGGGATTTCCTATAAATAGAGGTGGAGGGGCAGCCCTCCACACTCATCCCTTGCTCTCATACACATGCCATGCATTATCTGGCTTCTTCTCTCCCTCCCACGAAAAGAGTTTCGTAGAGCCGTAAGGCTGTCTGGGTTCCGGCAGGAACTAGTTCTGGACGGCGAAGCCCTGCCGAATAGCTGACACCGTATGTGTGCAACCCCGTAGAGAGATTGTAGTTTTGATCTTTTTCCCGAGGGGCTATTCGAGTGTCCTCCCAAAGGGCTGTCCGAGTCTCCGTCCGAGTTTCGAGGGTCCTCCCGAAGGGCTGTCCGCGACATTGTCCGGGGGACTGTCCGACCGCCTCCCGAAGGGCTGTCCGAAGAGGGAGTACATCCTCGCGGTTGGGAGGTTGTAAATCCTAGCTGCAGGGATCTGCACCGACGATCTACACCGACTCTTCTTCCGCTGCGCTTCGAGTCGGTACGGATCAGATCAAACCTTGTATGCAGTCTCCATAGTGGTCCTGGGCGTGCTCGCTATACCGAAAATTTTTGTTTTCTGTCGCGTTCCCCTACAGTGGCATCAAGAGCCGTGCTATGCGTAGATGCAGGTTATGATCTAGAATACATGGAGATGTATGGGTATTGCATAATATAATTTTGGAGTAGATGAGATCTATTGCTGAAAATTATTTATGCGGGTGACAGATGAAATCTGTTACCCGACGTTCTTGCTGCTTCCCTAGAATTTGCGTTTGCTCAATCTCGAGACAGCATGGTGGAATTTGACAAAGTTCTGGCAATCCGTGATCCTGATTGATCATGGAAGTGCTATCAGTTCTTTGGGTTCTGCCATAGTCAAAAGAAAGATGAAATTCGCAGATGAAAGGGCATTGCAGATATGATCTGCACGGGGGTCATGCGTATGACGAAGTTTAGTATGGGGCTCGAGATTTAATTATCTCGTGTTTCATACACCCCGAGATGTTAATCTAGCAACTTGAATAATCATACTTGATGATAAAACGTTGGTAGCTGCGGTTTAAGTCAAAACCTTAGAAGCCAAGTAAAATAAAATTTTGCATAAACCGATTAGAGGCGTCTAACTTGGTTTTGCAGGATGTGCATGTGATGTGGTATAGCAATGCTCATATTCTATTTGATTATGTATGAGATGACTATATGATGTAACTAACATGACCTGCGTGTCATGATTCTGCATGATGGCTGGAGCCATATGATTGCACTTTAATGACCTGCGTGTCAACCTTAAGTAATGCACTTATTTTATTAGCTATAGAGATAGCAATATTATCTGGTGCATCGACAAGGTGGTGGCAATCTTCGCGAAGGTGAACACCGACGCAAATGCCGAAGACGAAGAATTGAAAGACTTCTCCGTCAGAAAGAGGCTATACCATATCATGCTATTATGAATTGCCTGAGATGTTTATCCCTCTTGATGCACCCTTCTTGATTGCGCGGTAGTCGCTTTTATTAGGGTGATCTCTCACTTCAAATATCAAGTAGTTAGTGTTCTCCCAAGTGCAGCACCGTCACAAGATCTATCCTTTCGGGGTGCGCCATGGATGCATGGGTACGAACGATTGGAGAAATGTAAGGCGGGTGAGGTCAGACCTCGCAGCAAGATCACTTGGTTGTCTTGACGTTCATGGCAGGATCGTCCTGAGCTCGGAACACACGCATCGAAAGATGAACAAGAGTCACATAGAGATGTGATCGGCAAGTTGGCCTACCAATTGAAATCCTCGTCATGAGATGATGATTCTATGACGTTGAATTGATATTTGGATCTTGAATCACTCAAAATCAATTTTGAGAGATATTGATTTGAGTGAGAGCACACTTTAGAATAAAAATGTTTATTCACTAGTGCAAATTTCATTATAAACAAAAGTCTAAGTGAAACTTGTGTTTTCCGTTGTAGATCAAATGGCTCGCAACACCGCGTTCAACTTAGGCCCGATGTTAGAGAAAGAGAAGTTAGCTACGACTGGAAACAACTATGCGGACTGGGTCCGTAACCTGAGGATTGTCCTCAGGAGCGCTAAGAAATTGTACGTGCTTGAAACTGCTCTTCCAGCTAAACCGGCGGCAGATGCACCGGTAGATGAACAAAATGTCTGGGCCACTAAGGATGATGATCACAACTTAGTGCAGTGCCTCATGCTAGCTTGCATGACTCCAGGGCTTCAAAAACGTTTTGAATTCCATAAAGCCCGTGATATGATCTGGGAATTGGATGCTCTGTACAAGGAAACCGCAAAGTCTGAGCGATATGATATCATGAAGGCTTTGATGGATTGCAAGATGGCTGAGGGTAGTTCAGTTGGTGAACACGTGGTCAAAATGATTGGCTATTCTGAAAGGCTTAAAGCCCTAGAATTTCCACTTCCACCTGGCCATATGATGGACATGTTGCTTTCTTCACTCCCCCCGTCTTACGGCGGTTTTGTCATGAACTACAACATGACAGGGATGGAGAAGACACCGGAAGAGGTGCTCGCCATGCTGAAAACTACAGAAGGAGGACTGCGGAAAAATCGCAAGCAAGTGTTGCTTGTGAATAAAACCGCCAGTTTCAAAAAGAAGAAAGGCAAGCCAAAGAAGGGCAAGGGCGCCGGTAAGACCGGCTCCCAAAGCAACTCTAAGGGCAGAGCCAAGAATGAAACTGAGTGCTTCTACTGCAAGGGCACAGGACACTGGAAGAGAAACTGCAAGAAGTATCTGGAAGATAAGAAGACCGGGAAAACCGGAAAAGGTATAATTGTTATACAGGTTAATGTCATTGACGTTTTGCTTGCTAGCGAAAATTCTAAGTCTTGGGTATTTGATACCGGATTGGTTGCTCACATTTGCAACTCGATACAGGGGCTTCAGAAGGTGCGCAAGCTGGCAAAGAATGAAGTCGTAATGCGCATCGGGAACGGCACTGGGATCGCCGCTCAAGCCATCGGCATTATGCCTCTACGTCTCCCTTCAGGATTTATCTTAGAACTAAGTAACTGTTATTTTGTTCCACTGTTGTGTAGAAACATTATCTCCGGATCATGTTTAGTACACGATGGGTATTCGTACAAGTCTGAGAACAATGGTTGTTCACTTTATTGTAAGGATATGTTTTATGGATTTGCACCCATTGTTGGGGGCCTTTTCATACTAAATCTTGAATGTGAAAATGATGTCTTTAACGTGAATGCCAAACGCCTTAAGAAGGCTGATACCACCACCACTTACTTGTGGCACTGTCGGCTTGGCCACATCGGAAAGAAACGTATGCAAAGACTCCAGAGAGATGGAGTTTTACCGTCCTTTGATTTTGAATCATTTGACACATGCGAAGCTTGTCTGATGGGGAAAATGACCAAGACGCCGTTCACGGGTCATCCTGAACGGGCGGGTGAATTATTGGAAATAATACATAGTGATGTATGTGGTCCAATGAGCACAGCCGCACGGGGTGGGTATTTCTACTTCGTGACTTTTACTGATGATTTAAGTCGGTATGGCTATATCTACTTAATGAAGCATAAGTCGGAAACCTTTGAAAAGTTCAAAGAATTTCAGAATGAGGTAGAAAATCATCGTAACAAAAAGATTAAGTTTCTGCGGTCTGATCGCGGAGGCGAATATCTTAGTCATGAGTTTGGCCAACATCTGAGTGACCGTGGAATCGTTTCACAGCTTACGCCTCCCGGAACTCCACAGAGAAACGGAGTATCGGAAAGACGTAACCGAACCCTGTTGGACATGGTAAGGTCAATGATGTCTCTTACAGATCTGCCGATATCTTTTTGGGGTCATGCACTAGAAACTGCCGCTCACACACTAAACAGAGCACCGTCTAAGTCTGTTAAGACGACACCACATCAGATGTGGAATGGGAAGAAACCCAGTTTGTCGCATCTTAAAATTTGGGGATGTGAGGTACATGTAAAACGTTTACAACCTACCAAACTCGATCCCAGATCAGACAAGTGTAACTTTGTAGGTTATCCAAAAGAAACAATTGGGTATTCCTTCTACCTACCCTCCGAGCACAAAGTGTTTGTAGCTAAAAGCGGAGTCTTTCTTGAGAAAGAATTTCTCGCCAAAGAATTAAGTGGGAGGACAGTACAACTTGATGAGATTAGTGAATCTTCGGTAACTGTTGATATGGCTAAGGAACCGGAAGAAATTTCGCTCATTATCCCTGCAACTGAGCCGGAAGTTGTCGCATATGATGCGGAGACTTCAGACAATGTTGTAACTGAACCGCGCAGATCAGGTAGGGCTATCCAGCCACCTGAATGGTTTCATAATGAAATCTTCATTCTTGAAGACGATGAACCTGCGCACTACAAGGAAGCGATGGCGGGGCCCAGCTCAAAGGAATGGCACAAGGCCATGAAATCCGAAATGGAATCCATGTACGAAAACCAAGTTTGGAACTTGGAAGAACTTCCTGAAGGCGTAAAGCCGATTGGTTGTAAATGGATTTCAAAAGGAAGACAGACGCGGATGGTAACATTACTATCCACAAAGCTAGACTTGTCGCGAAAGGGTTCACACAAGTTCCAGGAGTGGACTACGACGAGACTTTCTCGCCGGTAGCTATGCTTAGGTCTGTTCGGATATTACTAGCAATTGCTGCTTATTTCGATTATGAAATATGGCAGATGGATGTCAAAACGGCTTTCCTAAATGGAAACCTCAAAGAGGATGTATACATGATACAGCCAGAAGGTTTTGCCGTTCATAAGGATGCTGGAAAGGTATGCAAACTTCAGAAAGCCATTTATGGTCTGAAGCAAGCGTCAAGGAGCTGGAACATTCGTTTTGATGAAGTGGTCAAAGAATTTGGTTTCATCAGGAATGACGAAGAATCTTGTGTTTACAAGAAATTTAGTGGGAGCGCAAAAGCATTTCTAATCTTGTATGTGGATGACATATTATTGATTGGAAATGACGTGAATTTTCTTAGCGAAATAAAAGACTCATTGAAGAAAAGTTTTTCAATGAAAGACTTAGGCGAAGCGGCATATGTATTGGGCATCAGAATCTATAGAGATAGATCAAAACGCCTGATAGCGCTTAGCCAAAGCACGTACATTGACAAGGTGTTGAAAAGGTTCAACATGGAGAACTCCAAGAAAGGCCTACTCCCCATGTCACCTGGCACAGTGCTTTGCAAAAATCAGAGTCCTCGGACTCTGGATGAGCGAGTACAAATGAATGATGTTCCATATGCCTCGGCAGTTGGTTCTATTATGTATGCCATGCTATGTACAAGACCAGATGTTTCCTATGCGCTAAGTGTTAGCAGCCGGTACCAAAGTGATCCAGGGTTGGAACATTGGGCCGCAGTCAAGGGTATTCTTAAGTACCTCAGAAGGACCAATGATTTACTCCTTGTGTATGGAGGTGATGAAGAGCTCATTGTAAGTGGTTACACTGATGCAGGCTTCATGACTGACCCAGATGACTTCAAATCTCAATCAGGCTATGTTTTCATATTGAACGGCGGCGCAGTTGATTGGAGAAGTTCCAAACAAAAGACTGTGGCAGATTCTACGACAGAGGCGGAGTATGTTGCCACTTCAGAAGCCTCCAAGGAGGCGGTATGGATCAAGCAATTTATTGAAGACCTTGGTGTGGTTCCAAGTGCTCTGGACCCGGTGGAAATCTATTGTGATAATAGTGGCGCCGTGGCTCAGGCAAGGGAGCCAAGTTCGCACCATAAGACAAGACATATTCAACGCAAATATAAACTCATTCGACATCATATCGAAGAGGGTTTAGTGAAAGTACGCAAAGTTCACACGGATCTGAACGTGTCAGACCCGATGACAAAGCCTCTACCCCGAGCAAAGCATGAGCAGCACCGGATAGCCATTGGTGTTAGGGAAGCCATGTAACTGGATTATGACTCTAGTGCAAGTGGGAGTCTGTAGGAGATATGCCCTAGAGGCAGTAATAACAGTTATTTTGTATCTCCAAAGCTTGTAATGAATGTTTAGCTTCCATGCTATAACTGCAATGATTCCCGAGTCTGCAATATCCACGAGGCTCGGAGGGAAACTCATGTGCACGTGTGGTATACTAAACGGTAAAATGTATTCCTAGTCTTGCCTCTAAGACTGGCTCATGTATTGCATGATGATCCTGTTTTCCTGATCATGGGCATGTCTATGCTGGCAATTCTGAGGGCGCGATGTTGGTAGAACACTTGTGTTGAATCGACCCAAATTGATGTTAAGCTATGAGATACCTTCGTCACAAGTTTATGGTTAATATCATTGAGATAGTTAATGTTTGCATAATTCCTTAGACCATGAGAGTATCAAGTTCCTTCGTGCTTGCTTCGTGAACTTTGGGGTTTGTTAAACGTCATCCGTAACTGGGTGGCTATTACGGCAGCTTTCGGGTTCACGGAAAAGTATAGGAAGTAACAAGATAGCTCAAGATTGGGATTTGCTCCTCCGACGATGGAGAGATATACTCGGGCCCTCTCGGTGTAACGGTATCCATCATCGTCTGGCCAGACACATTGTGATTTGATCACTGGGATGCCGGAACACGGAAACGAGAAAAGAGAACAAAACCGGTAACGAGGTAACTTGCATGGTGGACAAATTGTTCGTCCATGGGCATGCAATAAATCTCACCTCGGGTGTTTGTGACATATCGCGAAGCAACAGGAATAGCTCACTGCAACTGGAGGTTCACTCGAATATTCATTCGTGTGGGTATAGGGGTCAATATGGGTGTCCACGGCTCCGATGTTGATCATTGATCGGAAGGGGTTCCAGGTCATGTCTATACTTCACCGAACCTATAGGGTCACACGCTTAAGGGTCATCTATCTACTGAATACTAGACAGGGAGTCTGAGAGAAAATCACCGGAAAAGTTTCGGACACCGAAAAGTTTCGGACAGCGGAATCGTACCGCAGAGAGAGGTCATCGGATAAGTTTCGATGATACCAAAAAGTTGTTTTGGGATACACCATTAAGTCAAATTGGTTTTGGCACATGCCTGATAATTCTTGGAGGATGCCAGAATCATTCTGGAAGCTTTTTGGAATTTTCTGAGATAAAAACCGGAAATGTTCCGAAGCTGCCGGAGCCACTTCAGATGCGTTTCGCAGATGAAAATCACTAAAACCGGAATTGTTTCGGAACGCGTTGAAAATCATTTTAGTGGGTACTGGAAATGTTCTTAGCCCACATAAATATTTTCAGTTTGATCAGACGCTGAAAAATGTCGTCGTGAATAGTGAAAATCAGCTTTATGGTTACTTTATGGAAAGCCACCTTTTGGGGCTTTGCTCCAAAAGATCTTGGGGATGACATGGATGGATAGGACCCATTTTTTGGGCCCCTCATGGGGGTGTGGCCGGCCACATGGGGTATCCCCCCTTGGGGACCCTTTTGTTCATTGGTTTCACTTCTAGGTCCTTGTGGAAGGACTTCATTCATGTGCATTTTGGGTTTTTGTGTGAAACTACCCTACCCCTTGGGATTTCCTATAAATAGAGGTGGAGGGGCAGCCCTCCACACTCATCCCTTGCTCTCATACACATGCCATGCATTATCTGGCTTCTTCTCTCCCTCCCACGAAAAGAGTTTCGTAGAGCCGTAAGGCTGTCTGGTTCCGGCAGGAACTAGTTCTGGACGGCGAAGCCCTGCCGGATAGCTGACACCGTATGTGTGCAACCCCGTAGAGAGATTGTAGTTTCGATCTTTTTCCCGAGGGGCTGTTCGAGTGTCCTCCCGAAGGGCTGTCCGAGTCTCCGTCCGAGTTTCGAGGGTCCTCCCGAAGGGCTGTCCGCGACATTGTCCGGGGGACTGTCCGACCGCCTCCCGAAGGGCTGTCCGGAGAGGGAGTACATCCTCGCGGTTGGGAGGTTGTAAATCCTAGCTGCGGGGATCTGCACCGACGATCTACACCGACTCTTCTTCCGCTGCGCTTCGAGTCGGTACGGATCAGATCAAACCTTGTATGCAGTCTCCATAGTGGTCCTGGGCGTGCTCGCTATACCGAAAATTTTCGTTTTCTGTCGCGTTCCCCTACACATATCATGTCACTATTTGATTGCATGTGATGTTTATCATGTTTTGCATCTTATTTGCTTAGAACGACGGTAGTAAGTAAGATGATCCCTTATAATAATTTCAAGAAAGTGTTCCCCCTAACTGTGCACCGTTGCGAAGGTTCGTTGTTTCGAAGCACCACGTGATGATCGGGTGTGATAGATTCTAACGTTCGCATACAACGGGTGTTGACGAGCCTAGCATGTACAGACATGGCCTCGGAACACACGCAATACACTTAGGTTGACTTGACGAGCCTAGCATGTACAGACATGGCCTCGGAACACGGAGGACCGAAAGGTCGAGCATGAGTCGTATAGAAGATATGATCAACATGGAGATGTTCACCGATGATGACTAGTCCGTCTCACGTGATGATCGGACACGGCCTAGTTTGACTCGGATCATGTATCACTTAGATGACTAGAGGGATGTCTATCTGAGTGGGAGTTCATAAAATAATCAGATGAACTTAATTATCATGAACATAGTCAAAAGGTCTTTGCAAATTATGTCATAACTTACGCTTAAGTTCTACTATTTAAGATACGTTCCTAGAGAAAATTTAGTTGAAAGTTGATAGTAGCAATTATGCGGAGTAGGTCCGTAAACTGAGGATTGTCCTCATTGCTGCACAGAAGGCTTATGTCCTTAATGCACCGCTCGGTGCGCTGAACCTCAGCGTCGTCTGTAGATGTTGTGAAACATCTGACATACACGTTTTGATGACTACGTGATAGTTCAGTGCGTAAATGCTAACAGTTTAGAATTGTGGCACCAAAGACGTTTTTTGAAACATCGCAGAACATATGAGATGTTCCGAAGACTGAAATTGCGATTTCAGACTAGTGCCCACGTCAAGAGGTATGAGACCTCTGACAAGTTTCTTAAGCCTGCAAACTAAAGGAGAAAAGCTCGTTGAGCATGTGCTCAGATTGTCTGAGTGCCACAATCGCTTGAATCGGGTGGGAGTTAATCTTCCAGATGAGACAGTGATGGTTCCCCATAGTCACTGCCACCAAGCTATTAGAGCTTCGTGATGAACTATAACATATCAGGGATAGACATGATGATCCTTGAGCAACTCGCGATGTTTGACACTGCGAAAGTAGAAATCAAGAAGGAGCATCAATTGTTGATGGTTAGTAAAACCACTAGTTTCAAGAAGGGCAAGGGAAGAAGGGATACTTCATGAAACAGCAAATCATTTGCTGCTCTAGTGAAGAATCCCAAGGTTGAACCCAAACCCGAGACTAAGTGCTTCTGTAATGAGGGGAATGGTCACTGAAGCGGGACTACCCTAGATACTTGGTAGATGAGAAGGCAGGCAAGGTCGACAGAAGTATATTTGATATACATTATATGAATGTGTACTTTACTAGTACTCCTAACAGCACCAGGGTATTAGATACCGGTTCGGTTGCTAAGCGTTAGTAACTCGAAATAAAAGCTACGAAATAAATGGAGACTAGCTAAAGATGAGATGACGATGTGTGTTGGAAGTGTTTCCAAGGTTGATGTGATCAAGCATCGCATGCTCCCTCTACCATCGAGATTGGTGTTAAACCTAAATAATTGTTATTTGGTGTTTGGGTTAAGCATAAACATGATTGGATTATGTTTATCGCAATACGGTTATTCATTTAAGGAGAATAATGGTTACTCTGTTTATTTGAATAATACCTTCAATGGTCTTGCACCTAAAATGAATCTCGATCGCAGTGATACACATGTTCGTGCCAAAAGATATAAAATAGTAATGATAGTACCACATACTTGTGGCACTGCCATTTGAGTCATATTGGTATAGAACGCATGAAGAAGCTCCATGTAGATGGATCTTTGGACTCAGTCGTTTTTTTGAAAAGATTGAGACATGCGAACCATGTCTATTGGTATATATGCATGAAGAAACTCCATGCAGATGGATCGTTTGGACTCAGTTGATTTTGAATCACTTGAGACATGCAAATCATACCACATGGGCAAGATGACTGAAAGGCCTCGTTTTCAGTAAGATTGAACAAGAGAGCAACTTATTGGAAGTAATACATTTTGATGTATGCAGTCCAATGAGTGCTGAGGCATGCAGTGGATATCGTTATGTTCTTACTTTACAGATGATTTGAGTAGATGCTGAGTGTATTTACTTGATGAAACACAAGTCTGAATTATTGAAAGGTTCAAGTAATTTCAGAGTGAAGTTGAAGATCGTCGTGACAAGAGGATAAAATGTCTGTGATACGATCATAGAGATGAGTATCTGAGTTACGAGTTTGGCACACGATCAAGACATTGTGGAAAGTGTTTCACAATTAATACCGCCTGGAACACCACAATGTGATGGTGTGTCCGAACATCATAACTGCACCTTATTGGATATGGTGCATACCATGATGTCTCTCATCGAATTACCACTATCGTTTATGGGTTAGGCATGAGAGACAACCGGATTCACTTTAAATAGGGCACCACGCAATTCCGTTAAGACGACACCGTTTAGAGAAACCTAAGCTGTCGTTTCTTAAAAGTTTGGGGCTGTGACGCTTATGTGAAAAAGTTTCAGGCTGATAAGCTCGAACTCAAAGCGGATAAATGCATCTTCATAGAAAACCCAAAACAGTTGGGTGTACCTCCTATTTCAGATCTGGAAGCAAAAGTAATTGCTTCTAGAAACGAGTCCTTTCTTGAGGAAAAGTTTCTCTCGAAAGAATTGAGTGGGAGGATGGTGGAGACTTGATGAGGTTATTGAACCATAACTTCAACTAGTGTGTAGCAGGGCACAGGAAGTTGTTCCTGTGGCACCTACACCAATTGAAGTGGAAGCTTATGATAGTGATCATGAAACTTCGGATCAAGTCACTACCAAACCTCGTAGGACGACGAGGATGCGTACTACTTCAGAGTAATGCGTAATCCTGTCTTGGAAGTCATGTTGCTAGACAACAATGAACCTACGAGCTATGGAGAAGTGATGGTGGGCCCATATTCCGACAAATGGTTAGAAGCCATGAAATCCGAGATAGGATCCATATATCAGAACAAAGCATGGACTTTGGTGAACTTGCCCGATGATCGGCAAGCCATTAAGATAAATGGATCTTTAAGAAGAAGACGGACATGGACGGTAATGTTGCCGTCTGTGAAGCTCGACTTGTGGCAAAGAGTATTTTCACAAGTTCAAGGAGTTGACTACGATGAGATTTTTCTCATCCGTAGCGATGCTTAAGTCCGTCGGAATCACGTTAGCATTAGCTGCATTTATGAAATCTGGCAGACGGATGTCAAAACAAGTTTCCTTACCAGTTATCGTAAGGAAAGGTTGTATGTGATACAATCAGAAAGGTTTTGTCGATCCTAAGGATGCTAAAAGGTATGCTAGCTCCAGCGATCCTTCCGTGGACTAGAGCAAGCATCTCGGAGTCAGAATATATGCTTTGATGGAGTGATCAAAGTTTGTTAGAAACTTGTATTTACAATAAAGTGAGTGGGAGCGCTACAACATTTCTGATAAGTATATGTGAATGACATATTGTTGATCCGAAATGATGTAGAATTTCTGGAAAGCATAAAGGGTTGTTTGAAAGGAGTTTTTCAAAGGAAGACCTGGATAAAGCTGCTTACATATTGGGCATCAAGATCTATAGAGATAGATCAAGATGCCTGATGATACTTTCAAAGAACGCACACTTTGACATGATTTTGAAAGAGTTCAAAATAGATCAGCAAAGAAGGAGTTCTTGGCTGTCTTACAAGGTGTGAGTATTGAGTAAGACTCAAGACCAGACCACAGCAGAAGAGAGAGAAAGGACGAAGGTCGTCCCCTATGCTTTAGACATAGGCTCTACAGTATGCTATGCTGTGTACCGCACATGAAGTGTGCCTTGCCATGAGTTGGTCAAGGGGTACAATAGTGATCCGAGAATGGATCACATGACAGCGGTCGAACTTATCCTTAGTATTTAGTGGACTAAGGAATTTTCTCGATTATGGAGGTGAAAAGGAGTTTGTCGTAAAGGGTTACGTTGATGCGAACTTTGACACTAATCCGGATGACTCTGAATAGTAAACCGGATTCGTACAGTAGAGCAGTTATTTGAAATGGCTCCAAGTAGCGCGTGGTAGCATCCACAAGCTGACATAGATATTCGTAAAGCACACACGGATCTAAAAGGTTCAGACCCGTTGACTAATAACCTCTCACAAGCATAACATGATCAAACCAGAACTCATTGAGTGGTGATCACATAGTGATGTGAACTAGATTATTGACTCTAGTAAACTCTTTGGATGATTGGTCACATGGTGATGTGACCTGTGAGTGTTAATCACATGGTGATGTGAACTAGATTATTGACTCTAGTGCAAGTGGGAGACTGTTGGAAATATGCCCTAGAGGCAATAATAAATTGGTTATTATTATATTTCCTTGTTCATTATAATCGTTTATTATCCATGCTAGAATTGTATTGATAGGAAAGTCAGATACATGTGTGGATACATAGACAACACCATGTCCCTAGTAAGCCTCTAGTTGACTAGCTCGTTGATCAATAGATGGTTACGGTTTCCTGACCATGGACATTGGATGTCGTTGATAACGGGATCACATCATTAGGAGAATAATGTGATGGACAAGACCCAATCCTAAGCATAGCATAAAAGATCGTGTAGTTCGTTTGCTAGAGCTTTTCCAATGTCAAGTATCTTTTCCTTAGACCATGAGATCGTGTAACTCCCGGATACCGTAGGAGTGCTTTGGGTGTGCCAAACGTCACAACGTAACTGGGTGACTATAAAGGTACACTACGGGTATCTCTGAAAGTGTCTGTTGGGTTGACACGGATCGAGACTGGGATTTGTCACTCCGTATGACGGAGAGGTATCTCTGGGCCCACTCGGTAATGCATCATCATAATGAGCTCAATGTGACTAAGGAGTTAGCCACGGGATCATGCATTACGGTACGAGTAAAGTGACTTGCCGGTAACGAGATTGAACAAGGTATTGGGATACCGACGATCGAATCTCGGGCAAGTAAAGTACCGATTGACAAAGGGAATTGTATACGGCTTTGATTGAATCCTCGACATCGTGGTTCATCCGATGAGATCATCGTGGAACATGTGGGAGCCAACATGGTTATCCAGATCCCGCTGTTGGTTATTGACCGGAGAGGCGTCTCGGTCATGTCTGCATGTCTCCCGAACCCGTAGGGTCTACACACTTGAGGTTCGGTGACGCTAGGGTTGTAGAGATATTAGTATGCGGAAACCTGAAAGTTGTTCGGAGTCCCGGATGAGATCCTGGACGTCACGAGGAGTTCTGGAATGGTCCGGAGGTGAAGAATTATATATAGGAAGTCCAGTTTCGGCCACCGGGAAAGTTTTGGGGGTTATCGGTATTGTACCGGGACAACCGGAATGGTCCCGGGGGTCCACCGGGTGGGGCCACCTATCCCGGAGGGCCCCATGGGCTGAAGTGGGAAGGGAACCAGCCCTTAGTGGGCTGGGGCGCCCCCCATGGGCCTTCCCCTTGCGCCTAGGGTTGGAAACCCTAGGGTGGGGGGGGCGCTCCACTTGACTTGGTGGGGAAGCCACCCCCTTCCCCCTTGGCCGGCGCCCCCCCATGTAGATGGGTTCCAGGCCGGCGCCCCCCCTCCCAGGGGGCCTATAAATAGTGGGGGGGGGGAGGGAGGGCAGCAGCACCACAGCCCCTGGCGCCTCCCTCTCCCCCTGCAACACCTCTCCGTCCCGCTTGTGCTTGGCGAAGCCCTGCCGGGATCCCGCTACTTCCACCACCACGCCGTCGTGCTGCTGGATCTCCATCAACCTCTCCTTCCCCCTTGCTGGATCAAGAAGGAGGAGACGTCGCTGCTCTGTATGTGTGTTGAACGCGGAGGTGCCGTCCGTTCGGCACTCGGTCATCGGTGATTTGGATCACGGCGAGTACGACTCCATCAACCCCGTTCATTGGAACGCTTCCGCTCGCGATCTACAAGGGTAGGTAGATGCACTCCTCTCCCCTCATTGCTAGTATACTCCATAGATGGATCTTGGTGATGCATAGGAAAATTTTAAATTCTGCTACGATCCCCAACAGCGGCTCAGCCGTCGGATCCGCAGCAGCATGAGCCACACATGCGGCAAGCCACGCCACAGTGCCGTCTGTGCGTTCCTTTGGCCGAAAAACACCAGACCGGCTGCGTGTGTGTGGACGATGAGCGACCACAGCAGGCGGCGCCGGCAACACGGGGCTTGCCACAGGAGACGAAGGCGAGACCGATCCTGAGCTGGAGGAGCCAGGGTCATCAGGCTCAGCACCGGACGACATGGCCGAGACAGGGCTGCCGAGCCCAGCCGACGACAAGGCCGGCTCGCGAGGAGCCGAGGGGGCCGAGGCGGGGCTGGCCGGTGCAGCTGACGTGGCCACTGGGCCACCTGCCGCTGAGCCAGTGGCTGCTAGGCCACCTACCGCTGGGCCAGGCAAGGGCGACGCTGGCGGCGTTGACTCGTCAGCAGGCCCAGGTGACGCGGCCAACGGGGCGGGCGAGCCAGGCGATCCGGGCGACGGGGCGGGCGAGCCGGGCGCAGCTGCGGGCGCTGCCGACGCCCGCGGGGCGGTTGTGGATGCATCGGGCTGGCGGGCACGACCCGCCATGCATGGGCCATGCACCGGATCGACATGACCATGGTGAGTGTTGTCCATAGCCTCATCATCCAGGAGTTCAAGACGGGCACCACGTCCAATACCTGCAACATGGTTAGGAAGCAACACAGGAGCATTTGCAACATCCACAAATTGATCAGGCGAAGGTGTAGCTGAGTGCACAGGTGGTAAACTAATGGTAGAGTGGTTCGGAAGAGCACGAAAAGGGAACACATTCTCATCAAACACGACGTCACGGGAAATGTGGACACGATTGGTGGGCACATGAAGAGACTTGTACCCTTTGTGGAGAGAACTGTACCCAAGAAAGACACACTTCTTAGACCGAAACTCTAACTTACGTTTGTTGTACGGCCGCAAGTGCGGCCAACATGCACACCCAAACACTTTGAGAAACGTGTAGTCTGGGATATCATTGAGCAAGAGTTCAAGAGGGGTTTTCATTTTCAGTAGTCGCGAGGGAAGCCTATTTATCAAGAAACAGGCGGTGGAGAAAGCATCACTCCAGAACCGAAACGGGACGGAGGCATGCGCTAGTAAAGTAAGTCCAGTCTCTACAAGATGACGATGCTTACGTTCAGCGGTGCCGTTTTGCTGATGTGTATGAGGACAAGATACGCGATGCGAGATCCCAAGCTTGTTAAAAAACGAGTTGAGGTTGTGATATTCACCCCCCCAGTCGGATTGAACATGAATAATTTTGTGCTTAAGGAGACGCTCAACGTGTGCTTGGAACTGAACAAAAACATCAAACACATCAGATTTACGCTTGATAAGATATAGCCAAGTAAACCGACTGTAAGCATCAATGAAACTAACATAATAGTTGTGACCACTAACAGACGTTTGGGCATGACCCCATACATCAGAAAACACAAGCTCAAGAGGATGTTTCACAACACGACTAGACTCTGAAAAAGGTAGTTGGTGACTCTTGCCCTACTGACAGGCATCACAGATAGTTTCAGCACTTTTATTTGACACAACTGGTAGTTCATGGCGATGCAGCACATGACTAACTATAGGAGCAGTAGGATGACCAAGGCGCGCATGCCAGTGCGTAGGCGACACACGAACACCACTGAACACCTGAGGAGAAGACGGCGTAGGAGATGCAGGCGGTGCGTCAAGTGCATACAAGCCATGGCGAAGACGACCACTAAGCAGAACGGCCCTCGTGTCCCGATCCTTGATAAAGAAACGAAAAGGGTGAAACTCAGCAAGGACATTATTATCACGAGTAAGTTGAGGAATAGACAACAAACTACGTGTAGCAGAGGGAACTCGAAGGACACTAGAAAGATGCAGTTTGCGAAAATTGTGTGCAAGAAGTGATGCCTGACCAACATGGGAGATGCGCATACCTGCTCCGTTGGCGGTGTGCACCTGATCATGTCCACGATATGGTTCCTGAGTGGAGAGCTTGCCCATCTCACTGGTAAGATGATTCGTCGCTCCTGTATCCATATACCACGCCGGATCAAGAGAGTAGGACTGGGTGCGTCCGTGCTCGTGCCCCGTCACAGCAGCTGCAGCCTGCTTATCATTCCCTTTTCCATTGTTACCAAGGACAAGGAAGTCTTGCTTGTAGCGTCTGTGGCAGCGAGAGGCGAGGTGACGATCTATGCCACAAAGCTGACAGGCCTGAGGAGCACCGCAACTAGAACAACAAGCAACTGGGCGACGACTCCCGCTAGTGATGGTCGGCGCGTTGCCCCGCGAGGCCTGTGACGAGGAAGCCGGTGGTTTGCCACCTGATGGGGCCGGCTTCTGAGGTTTGTCGCGTGTGGCGGCGTTGGCGGAGACGAAGCTGGGGGAAACACGGTGCGCCTTGATGCGCTGCTCACGCCCAAGGAGGCGCGCATAGAGCTCACGACGCGGGAGCGTATCCTCTCGACCATGGACGTTCTCAATGAGATTGTCATAATCATCATCGAGCCCGTTAAGCACAAAGGTGGTGAAGTCCTCGTCCTGAAGCGGCTGACCAACAGAGGCCAAGGTGTCGGCGAGGCTCGTCATCTTGTTGAAGTACTCCGTGATGCTGAGATCTCCAAGCTTGGTCTCACCCAGCTCGGTGCGTATAGAGTGTGCACGCGCCTGAGACTGAGAGGCGAAACTAGTGTGGAGGGCCACCCACGCCTCCCTGGACGTAGCGGCAAAGATGACCATCGACGAAACACTCGGCGTGAGCAAAGACTGGATGGCGGAGAGAATGGCCTGATCCTGCGCCACCCACGTGTGATATGCCGGATGGTGAGGGGGTGGGCACGGGATGGACCCGTCGACATAGCCCTCCAAGCAGCGGCTGCGGAGTAGAGGCAAGACCTGAGCACGCCATGACAGGTAGTTGTCCGGCGCGAGCTTCACCGGCAGCAGGTGCGAGAAATAAAACGGCGGAGGCGCCGCGGTTTGAGCAGTGTACGCTTGCGCGAGTGGTGCATAGGGATCCATGGACAGGGCCATCTCTGGACGAGGGACCATCGCGTAGGCGCCAGGCGAGGAGTAGGATCTGGGAGAGGCGCCTGCCAAAGCGCCGTGGTCGGGCGCTGCAGGAGGACCGTAGGTGCCTTGCGCGGCGTAGGGGCCAGCACCCGCAGCAGCCGAAGCACCTTGGCTGGGCGCTGCAGGGGCGCCATACGGCGAGGTGGCCGCGCCCCCATAGGTCGGCTGGGGCGGCGCCGGGTAGTAGTGGTGCGGTGGCGGCGGATGCGGCACCGCCGTGTAGGGTTGCGGCGGCGGCGCAACATAGGCCGACCCCGACCATAAGGACGACGGCGGCAGGGGCGCACCATAGGATGGCGCGGGAGCGCCGTACCATGGCAACCCAGCACTAGGGTGTGAACTCGGCGGAGGAGGGCCGCCATGGGCCGGCAGTGCCGCGGGCTCGGGCGGGCGATCAGATCGCCCGGAGCCCCCGAGGCCTGCGGGGAAGCGGGCGGTGGCGGCAAGGCACCGTACGTCGCCGCGAGGGGCCGGGAGGCCAGGAAGGGCGACATCGGGGCGAGGGCCGGCGCGGCGGCGGCGGTCGAGATCGGCGCGGCGGCAGCGGGAGGTGGTGCAGCGGAAGACATCGTAACCTAAACTGATACCATGTAAAACATAGGGTTTGGGAAACTGGCTCGACACCCTAAAACGGGGTGTAGCTATCTCATTATATAGACGTACCAAGAGGTACAATACAAGGCCTATAGAAAACTACGTATATACAGTCTAACAGCCATTGCCGGCGAAGCGTAGATAACAAACTTGGATCATTTTCGTCGCGGCCAAATTGATGATAACGAGCTTGGGACATGGTCACCGCGGGCAAGGCGCCGACAACAAGCTTGGGGCATGGTCGTCAGGCAAATACGCCGTTCTAAAATAAATGTCTCAACTATATACTAAATTTAGTATAAAATTTGTACTAAGGTTAAGACACTTATTTTTGGACGGAGGGACTAGATGATAACGAGCTCAGGGCATAAGCATCGCCATCAGGGTGGGGATGATTACGACCAGGATGCCTTGAGGAATGGACTGAAGAGCACCCCATGGAGCCTTGAGCATCTTACAGCGTCGAGCATGGACTGACGGCCCGAGTCCGAGGCGCCGGCAAGGCTATGCTCGTGGCAAGTTTCGGTCTAAATACCTACATTTTTTTAACATGCACTGACATATACACCCTAACCAACACTGGTAGAAAATGGGCCTTTAGTCCCGGTTCGCAAAGGCCTTTAGTCCCGGCTGTGCAACCGGGACTAAATATGCGCGACTAAAGACCCCCCCTTTAGTCGCGCCTCTTACGAACCGCGACTAAAGGCTTTAGTCCCGGTTCTCGTGGCTAACCGGGACTAAAGGCCCGTCCACGTGGGCGCCAGGGGTCCGTCGGGGCGGAGGACCTTTAGTCCCGGTTCTCATGGCTAACCGGGACTAAAGGCCTCCTCCGCAGGTTTAGGGTTTTAGCCCCCCTAAACCTGGTTTCTTTTTAATTTGTAGTGTTTTATTTCTTTTATATTTTATTTTGTGTTTCATTTCAATTTTGATGAAGTTTCAGTACACATATTCTACGCTACTATATACATGCATATGAAATTTCAAACAAGAAGAATTCAAGAGGAATATATAATATATATTCAATCTCGGGTGACCATATACAACTTCAAACAAGTTTCCATACACAATTAGGATGGATGACCATATACAACTTCGAACAAGTTTCAATCTCGGGTATGCATATAAATTTCTTCGTCCTCGGTATAGTGTTCTCCTTTAGGATTGATGACTTCCCTCATGAAAAATCCTGCTAATTCATCTTGAATTGGTCGGAAGCGAGCTTCTGGACTAAGCCTCCTCTGCAAGTTATCCGTCGCCTTCCGCACGCTATCCGATGCCTTCCGCTCAGAGGTGTGTCTCCGGATGTTCTCACAAACATAGTATCCACATAGATTGGTCCCTGGTGGCTGCTTATCCACATTAACTAACCTTCTAAAATCTAGCTCATGTTTGAATTCACCGACAATTTCTTCTGAGAACCGTCTCCAAACCCTACAGGGCAAAGAAAATTAAATGAACAAGGGAGTTATTAGTTCCTTGATATTAGGAAATGAACGAAAGAGACCGATCGATATAGAGCTCAAATGATTGAAAATAATTACTTTTGCAGCATTTTTCTCATGTCGGCCCAACGCTTTGGATCCGAATCCATAGAGTCCATGATTAGAACTCTGGAGGTGTGAAGTTCAATATTTAGCAGAATCCAGTGGAACCTGCGGACACGTTACATGCACAGTCATGCATAACTCATCGATTAGACATACCATGCATGAAGTAAACAAAAGAGAATGGGCACAAGAGAGAAACACTCACCCAAAATGGTAAGGAAATAGAATATGACTTTTGAGTTGATGCTTTCTAAGAAACTTGTACAAGTCTTTCTCCACGTCTTCGGGGTGATTTTGTAACACATGTCCATTAACGATATGTGGGTCAATGAACCCAACATCATGGATGTTTCTTATTTTGCATTCCCAAATCTTCAATCTGCATAATAGCGTACGCAACAATATAGTTAGGACAATATATATATATATATATAGTGCAGGCAATGAAGAACGAGATGAGGTAGAAATAAATCACTTACAGAACGTAGCAACTCAGCATAGATTTGTCGAGGTCGCGCAGATTGAACAGCTGGAACAATTCACTCATATGAACTTGTACAGAGTACCATTTGGTGTGATGCTCCTCTGTAACATCCGCATAAACATATTCTTTGTCGGCCCATGTTATGAATTGCTTGTACCAACGTAGCAGATTTCGCATTTGTGGTGGTAGACTCTTTTCCCGCGCAGGCTCGACGAGAGGCCCATTCCGCACATATTGTAATGCTATCTCACATACTGGCGCATCCTCAAGGCCTAAGAAGGCACGAAGAGTCAAACCCATCTCGGACGCTTGTTTCATGGCACTCGGTACAGTTAATCCAAGTGCTGTCGTAGCTGCTATGATCTCGGGGTCCTCTTCCGGACCGGCTTTCACTATGAGCGGGGGGATCGATTGTTTGTTCTGCATCCGAGCTGGTCAACTTGTTTCCCGCTTTTTTTACTTTCTTCTTTCTCCTCCTTCAATATTTTTGCTTGCCTACGAAGTTCATGTCCATAGTCGTCAGGCATATCAGCTCGGCTTGGGACGGTGTCGTCAAAAAATCCTTAGCCCACTTCTTTTGCTTCTCAGTGAATACTTGCTTGGGCTCAGGCTCTTTTATCGCCTTCATATCCGCCTTCCATTTCTCATAATGAGCAGACGCAGCCAATTTGGTTTCAGCTTCACTAAGTTCCCAAGGCCTTGGGAGGAGAGGCTTCAGTGATGGCTCCGGTACCCTTGTGGTCTTAGGTACATAAGGGTCCGGGTTAATAGTCCAGGAGCGGGTTTCCTTGCTGTCCGCCTGCTTCTGCTTCTTCGCCGGAGGTGGATTGGGGGGCGTCGTACCCGCCGGAGGAGGATTGGGGGGCGTCGTGCCCGCTGGAGGTTGTGGATCGGGGGACGGCGTCGAATGGCGTGAAGGAGGTGTAGGTGAACCACCACGACCACCGCCACCACCACCACCACCACCATCGGAGGGGGGTGGACTTGTTAGCCTTGGTGCCTCGCCTGGAAACACTATGTACTTCTTTTTCCATAGAATGATCTGGCGCTTGACATCTCCAAGTCTTCTCTCCCCTTCGGGTGTAGCTTTGTCAATCTCCAGGTCCTCAAACCCTTGGACTATGTCTTCCACCGTGACACGAGCATAGCCATATGCAATGGGGTTGTTGTGGTGGAGTGCTCCGGGTGTACAGGGTAAAGCACTGCCGCTAGCTACCTTCGTGGACACGTTCCCCACGGGATAATGCAGATCACATTCTTTCATCTCCTTTACATCATCCACGGGGTAGTGAGGCTCCGGTGCACGAATCTCGATCATCGGTGCACTAGCACCAGGCGGGGCATCCGTGGAAGCCATGCTGCTTCTCCGCTGCTGGCTTCCGCGATCCGCTTCATGATCTTCATGCGGCCCTGCAGCCGATTTTTCTTTTACTAGTTCATGCACGGTCTGCTTCAACTCATGGAGTTCCGATGCAAACTTCGCCATAAGATCTGCATCCCGGTCCGTCTTTCTCTTACGGTTTCTGTAACAGTACGGGTCATTGTCCTGGGAAAACCCTACTTTCCACGGAACTTTGCCTTTGCCTCGTACACGTCCTCCGTGTTCATCATTCCCGAGGGCTGTTGTCAGTGCGTCTTTCTCTCTGTTGAACTTGATCAAGCCCTCTTGAGCTTGGGTCATTGCGTCAATAAGGGCTTGGGTGGGAGCAAACTTTTTCTTCCGGTGAACACACACCCCTGTCTCCGGGTCTAGCGATCCCCCATGCCCGTACCACCAGCTTTTGGCCCTTGGGTCCCATCCCTCTGTACCTAGAGGGATTCCTCGCACCCTCAGGTCCTCCTCCATCTTCTGCCACCTAGGCTCCGAAAGGCGGTATCCTCCTGGCCCCATAATATGATGGAACTTTTTCTTACTCGCATTATCCTTATTTTTTTCGATATTTCCTTGAAATGCTCCGATTGCTTTTGCCTCACAAATTCTGGCCAATCATCTTTCAGTTTCTCATGTTGTCCATTGAAATCCGGAGTCTTGCCCTTGTTGACATAGTCACGGGTTAAATTTTTCTTGAAGTTCCGGAATGCTTCGCCCATCTTCTGAAGAGCGAACTCTTTAACTAGCCTCCTCCTCTCACGTCCACCCGGAACCTCGTTACCGAATTCATCGACTTTGTTGTATTCCGGAGGTAGAATGAAATGTTCCATAAGCTTTCTCCAGCAATCCTTTTTCGTTCTCTTGTCGACAAAACTGAAACCAAGACGTGCCTTCTTTGGCTCCTTCCATTCCTGGACGGTGATCGGGACGTTGTCTCTAACAACGACTCCGCATTGGTTGATAAACTTTGACGTGTGCTGTAGGGGCTTGCCGGTTTCACTGACAAACTCAATGGCATATGTTTCTCCTGTTTTCATCGCCTTGGATTTGCCACGCTTTGTCGTACTCGATCCGGCCGAGGGCTAAAAAAAGAAAGAGAGTCGCGCGCGTTAATACATATGTATTCACATTCAGTAAGTTTGTATCACGAGAGGCTCAATGTATATATATACCTCGCCGGAGGTGGTTGCTACTTGCAATTCGAGATCGTCGTTTGTTGACGGTTGACCTCCGTCGACAATGTCCGTTCCTTCACCTTCTTGATCATCGACAATGTCTGTTCCACCGTCAAGGTTCAGAAAAGAAGAGACTACATCCTCTTCTTGCTCATATTCTGAGCCCGGCACATAAGGAATCTCGTTGTTGATGATGCCCATTAAATAACGTTCAGCCTCCGGATCCCTAAGCGGCTCGGCTCTATCGTCCGCCATATGTCACTCCTGCATGTAGTAAAAATTCTTTAAGTATAAAGGAATTAAAAAATAAGATTAAGGGGACATAGAGGAGGAGGAATTAAAAAATAAGATTATTGAGCACTGCCAAGTATTTTGTTTTTCCTTTTCTTTTTTCCTTTTCTTCTTCCTTTTCTTCTTCCTTTTCTTCTTCCTTTTCTT